>NC_087341.1:11907878-12210909 GCF_037043105.1 Vanessa tameamea | reverse complement strand
CCACATACTACTCAAGAAAATGGAGCTTTTATATGTGTAAATCACATATAAAATGAAATTACATATATTATCATACAAGATAGCATATTCAAAAATAGATTTTCATTAAAATAAAAATATGTCACATAATTATTATAAATTTCATAAAATGAAATAAAATAGTTGTCTTCTTTTAGATTCAAGTTAAAAAATACTTTTTTAATATTTTGATCAGCAGTTATAGTAACATATTATAAGGTTTATTGAGGTTAAAACTTGGTTTCTATAATGTATTCAATATATGCAAATATTTAATATAGCAAGTATAAGGCTGCAACAGAAAAGTTATCAAGAAATCTAATAGCTGTGGTTGTTTAATATATATTGATTTCTATTTGTCAGGTCTACCCCAAAGAAGTGTATTGTATATAGTTTTTAAAATGTTGTGTCTCAATATGAACACTTTCTACAAAGATGAAGTCCATTTTATTCATTAATTTTCTTGTAGTTATTTCTCTCCTACAGTCAGATGGCTGAGATATGAATCATAAGCCACTAGATTAATAGAATGCCATGTTATTTAATTTTTTACACAAATATTGATAAAAAAAAAATTATTCTGTAACTTCAATATTTTTTTAATAACTTGTCAAACTGTTTATCTCAAACTTTGCCTTGATTAATAAGCTTCAATACTATATATTTCCATAGCTTTAATATGTACATATGGAAGCGGGTTGTACCTTTATTCACTACTCTATCTATTGAATAATGTCTGTCCCACATCTCCAACATAGAGATTAGTGCTTAGATCAATATATAAATAGGCAAACAGTTCTGTACCTTTTCTTCGTATTCTCATCAATGTAATGATTGCTTTTATTCACATGCGTTAGTGCTTATTGTGCATAATCAATAAGAAAAATGAAAATAATATTTAAAACATATAGTATATATATTCGAAACATACAAATTCATAATGTTTTACTCAAAATTTAGTTGACCATAAAAAAATAATTATAAAAAATCTACTAATTACGGTTTAAAAAATATTCAGTGTATAACTCATAACTTGGATTTCCTATATTTAGGTAAAGATCTAAGAAGTTCCTGTATGTTAATTTTCTTTATGTGAAGATATCGGTTTTGATTTTAAGTTTCTTAGTTTGCAATAAACAGGACACAAATATGATTTGAAAATAAAACGTTTTATAAAAGAAAAAAATTAATATGTGTGCATATTTGAAAATGTGGGTAGTAGTACTATACTGTATAGAGAGATGTAAAATGTGTATTTCCGTATTATAACATTTCACAAAATACCATACGTTACGAATATACAATATACCAATATAGACCGTACAATTTGAAAGTGGTAAATTATTTTAATAAAATATCAGTGTTATCGAAATAATGTTATCATATAGTAATTGATATACTTATATCACGTAAAGATATCTGATTATGAGTTACACTTAATTATAATCTTTTCCGTATTCAGAGACGTTAAGAAATCTTATTGAGTAATGTAACAAGTGATTGAATTGATATTGGGCTCATGTAAATCTATTTACGAACGACTATCCAACTATTTATGGAAAGTGATGTCATCGATGTTTTGGCAGTATGTTTCTATGTACTGCTACTATACAGAATTTACCTAAATCACTAGCGATCGATTTGCTTTATAAATTATCATAGTAATATGTACAACATTGATAGCAAAGAAAATATTAAATAATTACGTAATATTAAAATTTTGTGGGTATCTATACTATATAAATAACATTCATAAATGTTCTGTAGCAATATATTGTGCATTAAAAAAAATGTTTTCCAATTAGTTTGTTGTATTTTAAACATAATATTTATTCGTAGGATTTTCCATTTACAATTATTATATTAGAATCATAAAATAATTTACATGACTTGATCTTACGAATCCATTAATACAAGGATGAAGGATTTAAACATTTATTCTTGACAAATTGAGATTAATTGAGTTTTTTTTTTTATTTCAAATTATTTTTTAGATCGACCATTCGTAACCTAGTCAGCCTAGGTATTTTAAGTAAGGTTAGGGTATATGAGACTTTTATTCTTATAAAATGTATTTATGTTATTGCATAAAATTAATCATCGTTAAGACAAACGCTACTCAATTTTAATTTTAGATCTAATTAAGAGACATCAGAGATAACGCTTACAATTTTTGCTAATATAAAAATTGTAACTTGTAAATAATTTCGGAAAACACGTAACGAGTCTAATTGAGTTATTTTAAATATGTATAAACGAGAACGCGTGATGTAAATGATGTCTTCACTTCGTTTAATTTGTGATATGTTTATTACAATCTACGATAAACAACTTGACCTATTCTCATTAAGTGTGTATCGGTATGCGTCGTGCAGATGTTTGTTTGTCAGTCGACAATAGTACCGACCGTTGCCGATAAAACCGTCCTTGCTAATTTACCATTCATTAATCTTAAGTGTACTATTCTGGTCACTGTTAGAATTAATAGTCAATAGACGATTACGAAATGTGAAGATGAAATATGTATATAACGAATGGTACGGTATAAATGGTAACACTGGTCGTGCACATTTGATGACACATATATATATTTGTACTTAAGTGTTAAGTAGTTATTAAACTAGGACTCATTTTAATATTGTTGGACAATCTCGTTATTTCCGTCGCCGGTCTTATCTCATGAATATGTATTAAATATTAACATACACGTAATATAGTAATGTTTCAGTTGTTATGGGTCACGCATGTCGTATCATGTGACGTTAGTTCGACCTTTGTGGGATACGTTTTTCGATAATCGATTTTATTTATTAAAATAAATGTAATGTAGCTTAAAAAATCATACCGAAACCCACATATTGATTTTTTTTAAAATACACGTCGATAATTTATATTTAAATATTAAATTTCTTGATAACGACAGACTATCGAAACTAAGGTTTTATAAACAATTCGAATCATATTATCAAATTTTTTGTACAATGCCTATTTATGCATTCATCTACAGGTAGAATATTATCTCGTCTTGGTGAAATTGTTGCGTTTGTTCGTCTGTTTTTGTTGTCCATTCGTTCACTTGTTTCAGTCGATGCTATTAGTAATAACAAGTGATATTGATTTGAAATTTGGCACGGTGAACTAGAGCTTTTTGCAATTACTGTTTTGTTGTGCCAAAACCATAGTAAAATATTTCTATTGTAACTGGTATCTAAACTAAGCGGTGGTTTTGACTATAAGCGCATTTTATATCCCATCTTTTTTGTCATTTTAGTTTCTTAATTTTGTAGATTACTTAAAAGAAGAGATGACGAGGGACCTACATACAATAAAATATTACAGTATATTTGGCGAGGAGGTCATGACCATAATCAAATCATTTATTTTTGAATTGTAAAATGTTTTTCTAAAAACTTTTTTCCCGTAACGTCATAAGTTCGTTGAACAATACTGTGAAATTTGTTACGAAATCACATAAATTGTGAAGCACGAGAAGATTTACCATGTGACTATATGTGATTAATTGCTAATGTAAAAAAAGTTTGCCGACATTAACTTTGGTTCTGTTCAATGGATTCGAAAGAGAAATCAAAAAAGAGAGATCGTAAAAATGAGAAGAAGAAAAAAATGGCGCCTGAAAAGGCCGAAATGACTAGAGACGAAGATCAACAAAATGCAAATAAAGAAGATAGTGAGCCCGAATCTGGAAATTCCACGGATAGTGAAGAATTAGTAAACGCTCTTAATTACAACACTATAACTTCTTTAGCTGCTTTAAAAGACATTATTCAAGGTGACAATGACACGCCTGAAACTGATAGTTTCTTTCAACATTATTTTATGAATCATTGTAATAATTTATCCAGTCGTAATTCTAACTCTACATCACCTTTTTCATTTACTGAAAGACGCAGATTATCACAATGTCGCGAAGAAGACGAAGACGACGAAAAGAAAGATTGTGTGAAACAATCGAATGGTTCTTTACTTACAAATTTAGAAACCACTTATTTAGCCATAAGCGATTCTCTTTCAAACCAGAAAGATAAGGAAGATATGATCATAAAAGCTGACGAAACAGTGCATTCTGGCGACGCAGAGAATGTTTCAGATGATGATGATTCTGAAAAACGCACTGTTATGGGAGCGAAACATAAATTTTTGGTTACAAAAACGGAGCAGATGTCGCCTATTGTTAGGCAGGCACTTCGTAATCAAGTTAATAATGCGCACACAGTGCATTTTGGAACAAAGGGACCTGAAGAGCAAAGGCCGAGTGTAAGGACTATTTTCACAGGACAGAATCTCCATCGTGACAAAAATTATTTTGATAGTAGTTTAATAGAAATAAGATCTACAGTGGACGGAGTTCTCCCCAGTTCCGAAGAAATTTGGGTCAAAAGGGCAGATACTAAACAAGTAAGTTCACGTATCAAAAATGGTATACTTATTAAGTACAGTCTGTACCACAGATATATACATATATACTGTTCTTTGCAGCTATTTGAAAATCAAGTGTACTACTTTTTCAGATCATTCAATAGACAAAAGAGAAATTTAGTGTTGCGAACGCTACACTTCCGTTCTATTTATTTCTAGTTCCTGGTCCGGAATTTTTTTTTAAAAAATCATATTATATTTTGTTGGTAATCCATGGGAAACTCTTATAAAATGTCTCGTCATAACGATTATTTTCTGTTTAAATTATATCAATGGAAAAATGTGGCAAAATAAAAGCATCCTAAAAATTGTCATTCCTCTGCTACTATATCAACATTTACGATTACTCACAGTATGATAACACAGCGAGTAGCACTATTTGCTACATTTAAAAGAAGAATGATAAAATCATCATACGCTTATGCATGTATGCACGACGATGAAAATGACTGCAATTTATAAATTGCACTCATTTTCATTGCGTGTTAATAAAATAAACAACATTAATTGCGTTAAATCAATGCTGTAATGAACAATGAATCAAACCGAATTTACTTTCTTAACTAGTTAAGTAATTACTATATAAAATTGTCAGAAAACAATTTTTGTTTAATAGTAATTTTATTATCTTTAACTTCATCAATCATCATCAATCTATTGCCGATACAAATATATCGCTATTCGCCTATTCTTGAAGCAAATTTTGTATGTTTGCACTCATAGTGAATTTGTGTTATTTACCTTTATATGTACAAAGGATAGCTATACATATATATATCTGTGGTTTATACAACAACATAAAAGGCAGGTGAAATATGGAAAACATATTAACTAATATGCTAATAATAATAATTTACAGGTTGTTAAAGACGATAAGGTGGTGGCGAAAGTTGAATCTACTTCACAAAAAATCGAAGAAAAAAAGCCGGAACCGCAGCCGGAAAAAGTACGAGAACGCTCTGGAACATGGGGATCACAAATCGCACGCAAAGAAAAAGAGTTACCAAAAAAACCTACAAAGGATAAAGAAGTACGAAGGAGTAGTGACGAAAGACGACAAAAAAGAGGTTTATATTTTTTTATATATTCTTAGTTTTAGTCTATAACAAGTCATCATAGATTAGATCAGGCTGATCGTTTTTTAAAGTATTTTAATAAAAAGGTTACAAAAATGACGTTTTATAGGGCGAGTATAGTAGTTTGAGCTTTTTCCAAAAGCGTGATATTGTCGTCGGCAAAATTTGCAATTTATATTTTTTTTATCTAGGACTTGAAGATGGCGATGTCAATGTTTAACTTATGACAAAAAACACATTGTACAAACACAACATGTATACTCAAGTTAAAGTTATTTATAAATGTAGATAATGCTACATACTTCAAATTTGGTTGGACAAAACGACAAACGAGTTTGTCCGAATTAAATCCAATCCTCCTCAACCATCTAAGATATCATAAAGAAAATAAATAAGAGAAAATATATTCATGCTCCCGAACAATATTGATTTGTGTCCCTGAGAAGAATTGACCATCAATATCGATATTTGTCTCTATTTTTTATTTAAATGTTCGAATTATAAGATGTACAGTCGGGGTAAGAAAAGGTTCGTCACCTTAAGATCTATTTTCGTGTGCTCAGTATGAATGATAACCTGCTTTACCGATTGAGTATGACATATTGCGTCGCGATGTCATTATAGGTCGCATCTAGCAAAGAGTATAATAGCGTTTAAAAGCTATAATAATAATAAGAAGAAGCCGTCAATCGGTATGATAATTAACAACTTTTCACGAAACCTCATAGTCCTTCGTGAATGCTCGTATAACATCGGAGATTAGGACATTGTCTTGTCTCTTATGAAAGAGAGTGCATAGTAGTAATCCTACTTCCTACTAATATTATAAACGCGAAAGTTTGTGTTTATGGATCTGGCTGATTTCTCTGAGGTATGAATGGATGTTTGTTACTCTTTCTCATAAAATTTATTAAACGGATTTGGATAAAATTTACACACAGATAGAATATGTACTGGAATAACATATTGGATACTTTTAATGCCGGGAAAACATAAA
This sequence comes from Vanessa tameamea, assembly GCF_037043105.1. Classification (NCBI taxonomy): domain Eukaryota; kingdom Metazoa; phylum Arthropoda; class Insecta; order Lepidoptera; family Nymphalidae; genus Vanessa; species Vanessa tameamea. Next base: position 12,204,381 of record NC_087341.1, on the reverse strand, counting down.
ATCTTCGGGAACGCGGGTGAAACCGCAGGACGGAGGTAGTAAATAAAATAGTAAAAATAAATAGTAATTATGGTAAAATTTATTCATTTAAACAAATCTTATTTATTTTTATTAAAAACGAGTGTATCCGCCATTCGTATGAATCACAGCTTGTAGTCGCTGTCGTATTAATCCAACAAGGCGAGAGCTTATGACGGTTCCTCTGAAGCCCTCCCAGACACTTCGGCAATGTTCTACGACAGCTGCTTTGGTTCTAAGGTTATTATTTATTCACCGCTGCACCATCAAACCCCTTAGATTTTCAATAGGGTATATCTGCCGCTTTTGCTGGTCAAGGAATCACCACCACTTTCCGGTGCCGATGGAACCACTCATCACACGTCACGTCATTACATTAACCGTCGCTTAAAATAACGGCCGAATAATATTACAAGCGTTTTTATTCTAAGATTGCAAGATATTGTAAGAAAATATATGACAATGACAGACTTTGACAAATCAGTAGAAGATATCATATCTAATTTAAATCTTGTAATGACTAATTAGGCCATAAAAAAGTTTTTATGTTGATATGACACTAGACTTAGTCCAAATATGTTACACTATTTTGAACCATGTTATCATACTATGTTAGTTTAATTTTATATGCAGTTGTCTGTTTAGTGATTTAGATTCAAAAGGTACTAAGAGTTTACGACTTGATAAAGGAATGAATTTGAAAATTGACGAAGGTTTTCTTACTCTGACTGTACTATAATCAACAGTTTCGGTACCCCGCTCGCCTGTACCCCGATTTACCGTTATATCTTAAAATAAATTAAAAAACTTTTTTTGTTTATTGCACATATTGGTGAGGGATTAAGCAGACACTTTGAATACATAGAAATTATATATATATATATATATATATATATATATATATATATATATATATGATTATGATTCATCATTTTTATTGTAATTTGCCCTACGACATTATCTAAAGCATTTAGCTTAAAATATGGAATTGACTTTAAAGGTACATATGTAAGAGTTTGTTTTCTGTAAATTTAAAAATGGAATGGACTACCGTATGCTGGCATGGAATGACTAATTTTTGCATTAGAAAATTTGGATTTGATCGATTCGAATTAAATGTTTGCAAAAATTTGCACGATTCAATCAATACGTTACAATTTGATGAATTTTGCATACATTAATTTTATGTTAATCTTTGATATTGAAGAATTTATTAGTTTAAAAATAAAGTAACTACTTGTAAATGTTCGCTGAGCAAATGCGTTTCGGTCACATAAAAAATATTTCACATACGTGCAACCATTTTCTATACGTTTGTTTAAAATTATGATATAAATATTAAAGTTTTATTGCTATTTCAGTTGCATTGTTAGTGAATAATTACGATTTTAATTAGCATTACGTAATTTAAAGTTTATTTATTATTTACACTTATTAAGATTGGAATTTGCCTTGACAAATCGCGATGCAAATGAATAATGCATAGCGTTTCTCTGTATAAAATAAACATCGTTGCCATTACATCAGCAGCACTGTATTTATTTTAGTATTTGTCGTATTGTTTTTTATGTATTTATTATATATTAGTATGTACTTTCAAATTATTGTATTAATTATTTTAACTCGATTGTCATATTGTTTTCATAATATGAAATATCAAAGTTACGAAAATAAAAATCATATCTGTTTATGTAGGTCAACTAAAATTAAAATAACGATCGATTTGTATTAGTCTGTATATAGGTATTAGTACGTCTGAGAGTTTTTTTTTTAAATTCAAGCGTGTAATTATAACACGCTTGCGTATTATTCGGTATGCGATTAGACATTAAACGTGTCGGTTACACTTTTTAATTTTTATATAAGATTAATGACATTATTTAATATTTGCGTATATTTTTTCGTATCGTTGAATAATATTAATAAATGTTCGTCTTTATAAATTGCTTCTAATAACTTATGATTTCAATTATAATATATAATGAGGAATCTAATGAAAAAATCGTTAAACAAATTGCTTTGATAAAAGTTATCTTGAAAAGAGATTTTATTATCAGAAACAATATCTTATGTATTTATTTATTTATAAGCACACAAAAGATTAAAACTTATCAGGATGAATATAAAGTATTAATATTAAATCGTTTTGAGATAACTATGTAGTATTATTACAATTAAACTATACACAGTAATATAATATTAAGATGGGATGTTTAATTTAAAATTAAAATGCAACTAATGTAATACAAACTTATTTCGAGATATGGATAATTCAATTATTCAAATAAAACGGTATCTCGTAATAGCCAAAGTGCTAATGTAAATATTTTATCAATTGTAGATCAACGTCTGGATGCAGCGATCACACGAAGTTCGCAATCTGTCGGTGAACGTAAGCGCCGAGGTTCAGCTGACGATGGTCAAGCTCATCCTATGTATCAACAAACAATACATGGTAAGTGTTATATGACTAAGAATGTATTAACTGTACTTTCATGACATATATTTATTATCTATGTAAAACAATAAGCTTGGCACAAGAACAAATTATCTGACATTTGATATTAAAAAATATAATATTTATTTAGTTATGATGTTGTTTTGGTTGTTTGTCAGGAACCTCCGGGGTGAGTCGCAGGCCAGCCTTGTTCGATATTTTCAAGTCTCGTCCACGTGGAGATGCCAAGAAACAACCATCGATCATGCAACAAGTTAAAGCCGCGGTTCAGGTAATTTGTATTTGTTGGAATATGACAACTGTTAATGAATGCAGAATGTATTCACGTCAAAAAAAAAACAAACTAATGGTTAAAAGATTAATCCGTAAATTTGTGTGTCGAAGTATAAAATACATATTTTTTGAGGTATTTAGAATTCACACACACACATATATAGAATTTAATCGTAGCATGATTTCAATTTTATTCAAATGTAGAGTTTATAGTACAGCAGCTTTTTCTATTCAATGTACCGTACAGAATATTTAAATGCGCAATGACGCTGAAACCTCAGTAGGCCTCCTAAATATGAAATATATATAATATATAAATTTCGTTTCGACATTGTCTAAGTAAAGATTACAATCTTAACTAATTAAAGCTTAACAATATATTTTCATTAAGTTAGCAAGTGTAGAGACAAAAAAACGACTATATGAAAGACTGACAGAACGAACCTAAAAGTGTTGTAAATATGACCGCGGAACCCTAAAACCGAGCAAAATATACACAAACCGAGTGTTATTGTGCAGGTTTAATTCAATCTAATCTTAGGTTCGATATTTTGGGTGTTCGCTAGTTTCAGGAAATGAAAAACAACAGTAAATCTTATGGAGCAGTGTTATTATTGTAACAAAGCTACATTCGGTTTACTATGTGCGATTTAAACGGATCGCTTGCCAATAAACACCTGCGTAGTTATTAGCGCGCAACGCCATCTTCTGCTTTGAAGCCAAGAAAATAGAAATTGCGGAATTTTACCGAGTTAATGAGGTTATAGTTAAAAGCTGTGATTAAACCCTGGTTAAAAATAGCCGGTTTTTTAAAGTTCTTCGTTCGATCTTTCAGTGTTAAAACTTAATAATGCCGCTCAAGACGCGATCAAATGACGGATGGACTGAAATTTATTAAATAAAGAAATTTAACAAAATAATTAGCCTTGTTCTTTTTTCAAAATAAACCGTTGCTATAAAGCAATTAATAATAATATTAATTTGTTAACACTTATTCCATTCATTCATTATCGTTTCAAGCTTTAATGAAGTCTAAAATATTTATATAAATGGTCTGCTATCAGAAATAACTATTTTTTTTTTCGTAATTTGGTTTTGCCATCGTACTAGTAAACCCATAGTAAACTAGTAAACCAATAGTAAAAATTACGTGTTTTTGTCCTGATCGGGAATCATCATCCATCACTCATTGAATTATTTAGTGATGCTGAAAATGTTTTGTAATGTTGAGAGTTTTCAGAATGAAATGTATATATTTACGGAATAAAGTACAATATATGGGATTTGATATGAATTAATGTGTTTACGTTTCAGTGGCTTATATATAATATTATTTCTCTTTCAGATTATGACAAAATCGGGTACCGCTAGTAAGGAATCTGTAAAGTCTGATAAACCAGAGGCCTCGCCGAGCTCGTCGGGTGCACCGGCCGTGAAAACGAAGGACGGCTCAGCTCATCCGCATCCTGGCAGCGACACTAGGGTAATTAACTCGGTTTCATAGAATACATTATAAAATCGAGAGAATATATTGGATACTGAGTAAAAATCCAAATAAAAAAAGTAATGTTTTGAAGTTGTTATCGGAACAATGGATCGTGATTATTTATATATTTATAAATAATCGCGTTTACAAATAATCATTCATTTTACCGGAAAAAGTACCTACGTAAATATAAACAAGGATGCTATTTTCCTGTAATAGAGCTAGAATTGTAGACAAATTAGAGAACTATAATGTTGTTTTAAATGAAAGCTTCATTTCAATTTATTTTCTATGTTGTGTATGTATATTTGTATATAAAGAGTACTAGTACGTTTGGTTTGAAAAGCTTCTAGAAATTTCTATGTAGAAAAATCAAATACAATAAAATACGCACAAGTGTTTGACTCTGGTAAAAGAGACTTAGACTAGAGTTTTGTTTTGTCACTCGGGCTGTGTTTTTTGTAAAGGTCACTTGGCGTACGGTTTCGTTTAAGCTCGTCTGGATAGGTAACACCCATTTATCAGATATTGTATCGCCAAACAGGAATACATACTACATATTCCTGTTTGGAGAACGTAAAGTATAATTAATATTTCCTACAGCGTCAACGTCTATGGACAGTGGTGACCCAATATACTCATTGAAAATTGCTCATTAAAAGCTAGTAAAGGTGTTTTATATATAAATTGAATAATAAACTTTGAGATTTTATTATTGATAGGCAATAGGTTAAGTTTCAAGTTCCAACATTATGTATTCCTAGCTATTCGAATAAGAGTCTACATAAAACTTTGATATCGTAATTCTGCATGTTTTTTTCGTTTTAGTCAATTTACGCAAAACCTCACTAAGTTCATCGGTGAAAACAGGATGAAAATCTGTTCAGTAATTCGAGTTTACCGCGTTTAGACTGACAGAGGGACAGACGCATTGGTGGACTTTGTGTCATAATCTGTAGTGATGATAATAGATAAATCTATATTTTATACCTATTTTTATTATATAAATTGACTATATTCGGAATTTTCTTTTTTCATGCCATTTTCTTTACTTTGAAACTGCCATGACTTTGAGATTTAATGTTATGCGAGGATAATAAAGCACATATACATATTTATGTTATAAAATATTATTATATTATGTTATGTTATACAGTACTACCACACTGTAACCGCATCAACATCACGCCGTCCGAGTGCGATGGCTAAAGTAATGGACATCTTCCGTGGCCGAGCCTCTATTCCTGGACAAACTGTGCCGCTGGAGAACGCTGAAAAGAGGAGAGCGGTGAGTACCGTATTTAGGTGGCGTTCGGTGAAGGGCAATAAACCTTATTCTAGCGTTTCTGCTTATTCATGTGGTGGATTTTTCATTAAGCTCAGTATTAGGTCCTTACCTACGAAATTGGTGTTGTACTGTGAAGATCAGTATTTATCTTTCTACGCAGAATTTTAAAATATGTCTTTTTTGGTGTTAAGGTTGTTACTTCTTTTAAAAAATCAGTTGTTATTGATTACCTTTTTCCATTTTTTCCTTTTTAAATTACTTTTTTGTGACCATGGAAAAAGTGAAACCGCGAGTTATTTTTGTAAACATTCTTCGTCGTGGCACCAATGTAATAAGACGCAAATTTAACACGTGTGGACCATGTACTGAACGCGAATGTCTACTACGTTTTTGATAACAAACCAAAATATAACGCTTTAATCTGATAATACTGTAAACTCAACAATGGGCGATCGCAAAAGACAGTCGATAAAGATGAAATGAAAGCTGTAGTGGGAGCAGTTTCATCTCAAACCACATTGGAATTAGCGTTCAAAGACAGTCATTTATGACGTTTTAACGTTTTAACGTTACTGATACGTTTACGTCAATTCCTGAAGAAAAAACAGCTCGGGTACCGTTTCAATTAAATTCAACAAACAACAACACGAATGTTTGATTTTTGAATGAAAAACAAGAAAATGTTTGATTTTTTCTGTATAAGACGGCATTTTCATAGATTTTTCAAGGACCTAATATTTTAACAACTAAACCTGTTAAACAACTGAACGACACCACTGTTCTTGTGAATGATAAAAGCGTGTGTATAATAAACAGTGACATGCAGTGTATTATACTATTAGGAAAAAGTTTAGTTAATTACCTATAAGTATGTACCTCAGGTGTCTGTTCATTGTTAAATTACAATTATCTTTATTTAAAAATATATGATGGTATACCACGACTGGTTTGACGGGGTTGGTAAGCCAAGGCCTGAAATACGACCGATTTTAGTAGCCGAATGTGAAAAAGCGGATATACGTTATCTGCATTTTTCCAAAGGGTTGATAATTTTTGTGTTGCGGCATAAGTTGGTGACAATTTTTTGTAATTACCTCACAATAATGTATGATATTGTATAATCGTTGGTGGCTTTTAGAATTATTGCAGTTTCATTTGCAAACATAGAAATTGTCAAATATTTAAACGCAAAAGTGAGTCTTGGCAAGAATACGAGTTTTTTTTTTGCAAGGCGTTCCTAACCCTATTTGGTAAGCTGGAACTATCCATAGATAATTTATTTGCGGAACCTCCTGCGTTTGTGATTATTGTATCTCTTCGTTCATTTATAAATATATTTTATTTTAATATATCAAGTTACGAACGAATGCTCTCGTTGAGAGACCGCCTTATTGTATTTGTTCCTGTGCGTTCTTCTATAATACACAAATACACCTAAATTAAATTCCAAACCAACTATATTGACTAAAAGTGATTAAGACGACTAATGATATTACCTTTTTTTATTTTGCTTAGAAAAACGTGACCTTAATTTTTTTACAAAACCAAGGTATTGTTTTAGCCTATATTGTATAATTTGTTAAATGTGGTTGTTTGTAGATTATTTCAAGTGTGTACTTTATTGATATGGTAATATTTACTCATATTATAATCAACTATTCACTTGAATTCACTTATATATATATAAATATATATATTATGTATTTAATTTACAATTATTATTTGAGTAGAATTATATAATAATTCGTTAATTTAATTAATTATGAAAATTCTTAACACTATATAATCTTAAAAGAGTTTTGACGATCTCCGTATCTACCGGTGGACTATTTTTTTCCAATGGAATTATTTTAAACTCAATATTTTATGCAACGATGCTGACCTTTATATTCTCGAGGAGTCTTTCTTAATAGCTTTTTCTAAATCCACTCCAACTCAACCACTTTAAAGCATGGCCCTTTGATTATTAAAACATCTTTTTTAATTTTTCGTCGTAATAATATTTATTATTATACATATGTATAATTTGACGATAATTTGTTTTACTACAGGAACAAGGGACATAATATCTTAGTTATTGTGATTGGTGTTGTAAGGAAATGTTAAAGAATTTTTCGGCGTCAATGTCTACAGGTATTGGTGACCATTTACCATCAAGTAATCTAATCAATGCTATAAAAAAATATTAGTATGTAACATTTTCCTTCTTTTGTGATTTAAAAAACAAACCTTTAAAATGTAATTAATTAATAACATTTTAAATACAATGAATAGTTATGTTATTGTATCGCAAATAAATTTATTATGTCGTAAATAAAACACGTTTACAATACACAAAATATAAAGCTCATAGTTAAAAAAGAGCATCTGTGTATAAATAAATCTATGAATACGTCGTTGAATTGAAGTCAGATCCCACTCTAAATCTAACTTATCGAAATTAGTTGAAAACATACACAAAGTTATTCAAGGTTTAATTCTATTTATAAAGATGAATGTGTTTAAAAGAACAGCTGTAATTTCAGTTTCACGATATATCTTTAATGTCATTTTGTGTCGATATATCTACTAATTGAATAATATAATTCAACTTATAGTATGTCTATATGTATATTTTATGGGTCCATATTCAAATATACAGACATTATGATAATAAATGTCAGTCTGGGATGTAGTTAGACACATCAATATATATAACAAAACTTTTTGTGATATATTTGTGGCTGTTCATAACGTGTATATAACGCGACAGAACACATCGAACGATCACGTGTTTAAAGATAAGTTTCGGTATTATTTCTTAATAAATTATAGTTTTTAAATAACTTAAAAACAGAAACGGGGTACGATTAAATAATTATTATCAATTTTGTATCGTGTAGGTTACGTATGTTAACGGGTGCGGTCTCTTGGCGAGATACTTATTTTAATAATTTGCATTGGTAATCCAAGAAATTTATTATAATTTATTTATGAATTACTGTATATTTATAATTTACTGAGCATGTTCCATCAAAATAGAACAAAACACAATTATTTTTATTACATAATAGTAAGTAATGATAAAAGTTACATTAAGTATGTTCTGAATGACCGACTATCGACGCAAATTTAGAGACTACCTTCGTATTAAGTTTAATTTTAAGGTAGACGCTACACTTCCTGAATATTCAACGTGATCTTATCGATCCGTACAAATTGTCATTCTTATTAACACAATAAGACGAAAAATATTTTCATTTATTTAAATCATTTATATATAATTGTATTAATCATTTTTGGTAGTAGACGTATCGCGCTGAAAATGTTCTAATATATATTTTTGATAGTTTAATAAATCTATACGAAAAAAAACATGCGTAACGTCGGAGCGGTTAGCTTGTTGTTAAATAAAATGAGTAAAGCGAGTTTGATGGCTGTGTGTTGAAATGTATGTAACTGTATTGTACGCAAGAGTCTCGTTGGTGCGGGGGGGTCTTTGTATTAAGGGTGATCTGATAGTCTCGCAAGCAGTATACACCACAGTTCCGCATCGGAACCAAAGATCAGATGTCGAGGCGTGTGCGCCGACTTCGCGTTGCATAACAAAAGATCGTCTCGTGACAACAACGTTATCGCTCAGTACCAAAAGAGATGCCTTCGCGTTATAACCTCGTTACTTTAACGAAAATGTGTAGTTTACTTCGATACGTCCATTAGCGTTAACGAAAATCATGTGAGTGCGTGAATGGGCGATGGCAAATTACTTTAGATGGAAAAAGGGGAAGCGAGATGAGGACGTGTTTTATTCCGAAAAACCGCGTAGTCGTTCTTTAGATCCGCGTTCCTTAGAGTTAAGTGGCGTCAGGCTCGTAGCGCATTATCACCAACAACAACAGGAACAGCAACCTCACCAGTCGCAGCAGCCACTGCAGGTATAACAGAAAATGATGAGTGTAGTTGAATCTTTATTCAAAAAGTAAAGTCAATGTACTAAATAAAATGGTTTTAAAATATCTAAGTGAATTATTTTGTAGCGAATTAATGTGCGTGATTTGCTTTTCGTTATGATACAATTTTATATACGATATTTTTTAAACAATGGCTCATATCTTATTTAAATTAACATAAAAATATTTCGCGAAATATAGGATAAAATTAAACACTTATTAAATTTGCAACTAGACCAAAAACTTGTCACATCAAATTATTTATTGCGAGGTAACATTTATATATCATATCAAAAGTGAATTGCTTTATCATTAGTAGTATAAAACAGGTTGAAATAATTAGTTAGTATTACAGTGACATCATATTATTGATATACCTCACATGATACTACTCAATAGCGTAATTAGGTTAATATTTAGCAATTATTTGGTTAATGTTACAACTAAAATATGTTTTTATTAGTATCATAGTCTTTTACATCACTGTTATTTTTTCCCATAGATTAATTAGAATATATAATATTCAAATAGACTTTTACTAGTACCTTTACTTTAGAATCGTCAATCGTACCACAGTTTCGGAACGTATTTCTTACAGAAAAAAAAATTATAACAAATTTTAGGTTATTTTTTGTTTTTAAAGTTGTAATATTTATATGGTTTATTATTTCTACGCGTGAACTAGTTGTTCAATGCACGCATTTTTGTCAGCTGTATATGGATACAAATAATACTAATGGGATTGTTTTAACGATAAATTGAAGTTTGTTTAGTGGCAAAAATCGTTTACCTTAGCCTAATTAACAACTTTGTAATTAAAAAAACTCGGGGTGAAATTATTTTTATTTCTTTTATTGAGTTTACGCATGTCACGTTCGTTTTATGTGAAATATTTAAAACGAAGTTACTGGTTGACGGAAAAATGCCGTCGTTATTGAAATCTTGAGTGCTATCATTATTCAATGTTATCAAAGTATGAAAGAATCAAAATGAAGGATAGTATTTTATCTTATTTTTAAATTATCTTGATGGATGAATGAGCCCAGGATTTTGCTTATCAATCAAAAATAACCTTTGAAGTAGGAGAATTTACTAAATGTCGACTAGTTCTTAAACTTATATCGTATATAGAATAATATATTATACATATAAAATATTCAATTCTTAATGTTATTCATATATATATTTATTCATAGTACAGATCGTAATGTACAATGATATTAATTCGAAATTTATAGATTAAAAAAAGTAATTTTACAACAAATGGCTATGTGCCAAAAGGGATTGACATAAATTAATCCTTACTAATATTATAAAGGCGAAATATAGTATGTATGGACGATTGTTGCTTTTTCACGTAATCTACTGAACGGATTTTAATGAAATTTACAATAATGTAGCTTATACTTCAGAATAACACATGAGCTATAATTTATAAAGATATTGTGCGAATAATACCTGACAACCAACACCTTAAACTCCGCGGGCGAAATCAAGTAACATAATGTTATTGTTTTGTGCAGTATTTTGTTTTCCTATATAATATTGCAATATAGTCTGTTTTTTGGACCTATTGTATATTCTACAATCTTGTTTAGACTATTTTCGACGAGCTGCCCAGTATAAAAGTAAATTAGACTGTTATTCATGTTGTTGAAAACTTATTGCAGTTTACTCTATTTTTTTTTATATTTGTCGAATACATTCGAATATTAAAAATCATATTAAAGACTATTTTCTAATAAATCCTCAAATTCTAATAAAAAGAAAAACAATCCATAAAAACATGAAAAGTGTTTTTATTAAAGCCTTGATTCGTCTGTTAGGAGTGATAGAACGAGTTTTATTCTTATTTTATGGCATTGCTTTACAAGTACTTGTATGGACACTCAATGCGAGACTTCTGTTGTCTAGTTTTCCATGTGCAACAATGCTATGTGCAGCCATTGTGATACAATGGTAGTTATATTGCGTATTTGTCATAACATATGTACAAATTGTATTAATAGGTTAAGTATACTCGAAGCAAGGCCTTCGGTAAAGATTAGCATACTGTCACGTTTGTTTTAAGTTCATTATCTAAAGTAATTAGGTGTATTCATCCTTATATATGCTATTACAATATAACAACATTGTGTACGTTATCAATTTATTATTGTTTGTTTTTTAATGTAATTTTTTTTTATAAATTTCTGATATATCTTCCGTCTTTGATAATCTAGCATTTTAGTATATTATTTATTATAAATGTATGTATTTTGTTTTTAATATATGTAGTCATAGGTTCTATAAAATAAATCATGCTCATTGACTTACCATTTTTAGTATTGTAAGGTAAGTAAACTTACGTTTAGTAACGTTGTGTAGCGGTTATAAAGTTATAGATAATGGTTTGTCTACTTTTTTCAAATTTTAATTGATGATAAAAATATATGGCCTTATTCATTAATAACTTTGTACATAGATCCGAAATGATTGATAGAAAAATCGACTCTATTCTTCTAAAGCTAGTGAACAAACTGCGCTTTTTTATTTTAGCATTTCTGTGAATATCGTAATCATATGCGCGGACACGCTTTTGCGACATATACGCGATTTAAAATTCGCCTGTTTGAAAAGCAAATAGCTTTTTAAACAACTTTGATGTTTGATACAACATTGATGTATCCCTTTTATAACGTTATAAATAAAAAAAAACATTCGGTGTGAACTAGCACAGACCGCACTCTGAGCCCGAAATGATGATGAACCAAGAATTTTCGGTCGTATCACTTAAAAAGAAGAAGTACTTTTATAATAATGTATTGTACTTTGATAGTTTTTGATTGCTTTCTAATAAAATACAGAGGCGCGAATAACACACAAATAAAAATTTGTTTCAATATGTTTCAAATAAAAGCAAAGCATACAATGTTATGTTATTAATATAATCCATTTACATTAGAAGTACATTCTATGTAGTACCTACATTAAAATGTTATTTTTATGTAATTAAGGAAAATATTATCTACCATTCTGTATTGGAGTAGCGTGGTGAAATAAGCTTTAAAGATTCTCTGAAAATCTGTATGAGTAAATAAATAAAAGGAATCAGTCTGAAAAAGTCCTTATGCCCGGTAGGTTAAAAATGTATAGGACCTAAATTGTGGAACGTAAATGAAGAAACGAAATCATATCTTAATTCTTGTATCACGACGCACACTCGAGTTATCGCAAAAAAACGAAATTCAACCCTTTTTTCAAGATGGCCGCGTACATAGGAAACCGAGGTCGACAATTTCATGTAATCTTTTCTTTCACTACAATATAACCAAAAATCAGCCTTCTCTGTTCTCTTCTCGGTAATTTTTTTTGTATATAATGACTGGACTAAAAACTTTTCAGTTTATTATGCGTGTAATATATTTGGGAACATATAATACAATAATAAATTGGATTAAAAAGATCGCTTTTAATATTAAAATAAAAAGTCTTAACAACAAAAAAATACTATCTCATAAAGTTTCATGAGTCGGCTTTGAAAGTTAAAATATTAAAGAAAAAAAATCATGTTTAAAGACGTTGAAAAATTGTTTACGTATGTCGTAATGTATGGCATTACATTACGACACATTACCTGTATTATGATATTGAAATATAAATAAAACAAGAGGAAGCTAATGTGGTCTGTTGGGTAAAATTTGATGGCCAATATTTCTTTTATATGCTTAATTTGTGTGTAGGAACATATAAACATCTTGAGGCGTGTGTTGCATGGGCGTAGTAGAGAGATGCAGAAAACGTACAAAGATTCTGCGAAATATTGAAATCGATTTCGATTAAGGTAATTGCGTATTTCCGTATAAATTGTGTCAAACCAATCGTAGTGCTTTATGAGTTATCTCGACTCATTCTGATGTCTAAAGGAAAAGCTAATTAATTAAGAAACATGTGTAACAACATTTAAAAAAAAAGTATTAGCGTTTATTAATATTGTTTACAAATTCATGGGTTTTATTTGTTTGGATGGCTGACTTATTATTTTTTATAAATAAAAGTAGCCAAAATACCCGCCATAAAACAACAAACAAACACAGAATGTTGGAGATAGATTTTTATTATAAATATCGTATATCATCTCACATGCGTTTAGTAAAAATCTATTACATTACAAATAGACCATTTTAATTATTTGTATACATTCAATTTACGATTAAGTTTAAAAAAACTCGTACATGTTTAATCCATTTAACTTAACTTATTTACTTATTTTTCGGTTCACGTCATAATGTCATGTCACCTTCATATACATTTTATTAAACCACGGCCTGTCGCATACATACAGATATGTATACGTTGTGTAATGAATTTAGTGATAATCTGAACCGACGAAAAATATTGCTCACGGATGTATAAAATTTTTAATATCGCGGAACCAATATCATTTAAAGTTTTGCTAAACTCACTTAAAAGATAATAAACGCTGAGTATACAAAGTAATCAACAAAGATGGCCCAGTGGTTAGAACGCGTGCATCTTAATCGATGATTTCGAGTTCAAACCCAGGCAAGCACCACTGAATTTTCATGTGCTTAATTTGTGTCTATAATTCATCTCGTGCTCGGCGGTGAAGGAAAACATCGTGAGGAAATCTGCATGTGTCTAATTTCGACGAAATTCTGCCACATGTGTATTCCACTAACCCGTATTGGAGCAGCGTGGTGGAATATGCTCCAAACCCTCTCCCCAAAGGGAGAGGAGGCCTTAGCCCAGCAGTGGGAAATTTACAGGCTGTTAAAGTAATGTGTATGTACACAGTAATATAAGAAAATACAGTATATATTTAAGATGTAAAAACACCCAGGGATAGGAATGTCGGAAAAACGATGTGTCGATGTAAGCAGAGTCGGGTGCATTTGAAATATTAGATTCAATATAATCACATGTATAATATTTCATAACATATTTTTCTCACGTGTATATGTTGTAATTATTGTGTTTGTTAAAGAAGAAAGCTAAGACGCAGTACAAGATAATAAGACAATGATTTCGCTGATTTTGATTTAGGTGTAAATGAAAGCAAACGTGTAAACTGTATCTGTATGTAATAAGCAATTGTATTAAAATAAGAACAAAACAGATTGCGTTATTTAGGTTTTCTATGTAATACTTACATTATCGAGTTTAAATATGAAATAAATATGATAATACGTAGTCACGATAAAGTTTGAAGATGTTTAGATACGTCTACAGCAATATTGCGTTATGCTTACATCCATCATTAGATACGCTTTGTGATGTTTCTATTGCGTAACTCTTTTGTCAAATATAAGAGAAGAATTCATACTTTAAAAACAGCTACTTTTTGCAATGACCACGTTAATTTTTAATTAAATATTTCACTATAAACTATAATGTAGGAAATCGGCTTATAAAATTCAAACCAACTAATTTCCATTTGAGCCAAAGACAAAGCTATGACGTTAGCAATGAATAAACAGACTAATTAATAAATGTCCAATGCGAAAATTCATTAATTTTGTTCTCGAAATACGTGAAGCAATTGTTCTAATTGTCTGTTTGGTTTTGACAGTTGCTGACAATACTTGCTTACTTAGTTACTCATACACATAATACAATTGCCACATGTGCTGGTCGTAACTGCTGGGCTAAGGCCTCCTATCTTTGAGGTTGATAGAAATATATTCATGATAAAAAAATAACATTTAGTATTTTTATTTTTTGTATTTACATGCTAGTCAGAAACTTACTTTTAATAAGTACTTGTATTAATTAAGTCTAATTATAATAGTTGAAGAATAAAATGGTTTTTAATTTTATAGTTTGAATTATGTTTGCTGGTTCATTCAAAAGTTTTAGAACAAAAGCTTATAAAGAGAAAGATTCTGCGGCTTGATGAGAGTTGTACGTAACAAAGAGTCTTTTGAATTGCTTTCTATGCAAATAAAACGAAAAATTTAATGTTAAAGGTACACATGTGAAAATACAAAGTACTATAATACAACTGCTACTTTTATAGGAAATAAATAAATTAATGTTCTATTTTTTTTTTTCAGAATACAATATGGTAATTTAAGTAATTGTATTTAAATATACATTTTTATAATTAATTCCTTTTTTACACTGTAATAAATGTAATGAAATAGTTGGAAATATTTTTATATATAACAATGAAGGAAATTATGATAGATAGATGACAATTTCAATATACTTGGTTTATTTATATAGTTAGTTATTCACAATTGTATGAGTCGGCTTATGATATTTTCTTCAAGAAGATTTAATTGAAAGAATTATCCCGCATGATTATGGAGAACGTATCCAATCACCGTTATTTTGCGGCTTTAAACTGATATGTAGGTAATAACAACTAAAATTGGTCCGATTAAAGGTACGCCTAATACTAATATGTCCTAGCTCAGCTGAATGTTCCAATCGTATATATATCACGATTCCTATTCGTTTTTGATATTGTAATAATAAATATATAAACTATTTTAAATAATTTAATACTCTCGAAAATATGCATGTAATTAATTTATAAACTTGTGTGACAATCTGCCACAGTGGCTCAGCCATCAATGTGTCACCAATGAGAGTCTCAGAAAAGAGACAAACGACTCGTATAGAAATACAAATATAAATTCTGTTAATAGAATCTTAGAATTGATTCTCTCAACCCAAGCTTACGAAAGTACTTACTTAATAAAGGTCTAACGAAATTTTCTGTAAATATAAACAATTATTATTAAACATTTAGAAAATGGCTATATGTTTTTTAATTGGTAACGTCCGAGGCATCCGTTCCTACTATGTATTTGAAACTACTAATCGAAATTATTCTGTATAAGCTACATTTGTTTATAACATGTGTTATAAAGAAATAGTGCAGCGTTACAAAAATGTAGACTAAAAATTGCCGCAACGACCATATTGTATTTTAATAGACATTCTTCGGATTCCTTATTTTTTTAAGTCGTTTAACAATTGATATCACTAAAACAAAATTTAAAGTCTATATCTCATTTATATTCATACACTATTATTAATGAAAGTTCAATGTCCGATTGATATAGATCTTAGTAAAATTATCATAATAATACGACTAAGATTGTTAAAAGCCGAGCAGACATAATAAAATTGTTCTAACATTTGTATGTACGGCTATTGTATCGAGGCTACGCGATAGCTACTAACAAACTTCAGTAATTAATCTGTAGTTCTTTACATTCCTTTCGATTTATTGTTAGAGCAGAAAATAATACTATAGTCCGACTTTCGAAGTTACGTAACCTTGACCTTTTTATATTTATCTTTTTTCTGCTTCCGAGCCATAAAACTTCAAGGTAGTGATAAAAAAGAATACACAATACTTGTAATTCGCTTATTAATAAAAAAAAATTATTATTAAATTTAATGACGTCATTACGAACATTCCGATATTCTATTTTTTATATGAAAGTAAAGGACTTGTGAAGTGAGTATCAACGTCATATTAAATAAAATGAAGATTATATTTTTCAATATACGATATCGAATACGAATAAATTGAAAGAGTTTGCCTGTGTAGGCCGCAAATTCTTTCAATTTATGAAATGAAAATGATGATATGTTTCATAGTACAAGATGCTGGTTATTAATTTCAAGAAATTTAAAGATTTCTAAAGGTCCTTTGATAGAGTGTAATTAATTAGCATTAAACAACATAAAGGGATAATATAATATAAGTTATGTAATGATAAGTTGTGACTGAGAAGGCTTTAAATTCGCACCTTAATTGGTCGTGTCCCGGAGATATTTAGAAATTTAGCAAAAGTATATTACATATTTATTCTATTTAAAATAGTTTTTATGAAATATAATAATATTAATAATGTTTAAAACGACTTGGTTTGTTATCATGAAGATTAGTTTTTCACGATCGTTAAGCGAGTTTATGTAAAAGTATCTAGTAATCGCACATTAGTGCTAAATAATTTTGTAAGGTGTAATGTGAGGAATTTTATATAAAAAATATTTATACGCTTATTTGTGTTTTTATGTTGTAATAAATAAAAAATATATAAAGAGTATTTCTCTTATTAAAGTAACGTTACCTGCCCCATTTATATGTGACGAAATAAAATAAAAGAGACGACGTCCATACAAAAATTTCAATAGAATTCGTTCCGTTCGAGTGTGATTTAAAAACGAGCATACTTACACATAAACACACACAAACTTTGGCACTTATAAGATAACAAGTATTTATAATGCAATAAATCCTTATACTGTTGACTCGATGAAACGTAGGTAGGTATAAATACATATATTAAAATGTCGTTTTCATATCGTGTTTATTATCAACTAACTATTATTTTTTTTCCTTGTAACCATTATTTACATTCTTAAATCATCGGAAGCGACGTCGGGGAAATAATATATTTTATTGTTTTCGTTTAGTTTATTTTTCATTTCATTATATATTAGAGTTCAGGACACATACATATTTGAGTACCCATTTATTTTAATATATTATTTTTAATATATTGATTTGAATATTTTTTATTCATTGTTCACGGTTATACCTACTTTATGTCGGTAACGCGTTTCAATAGATTGATAAATTGCACATTATTTTCATGCTAAGATTTTTTTATTTTATCATCATTGTCATATCACCAGCTTTTTGTTTTTTTTTTCTCTTAATTTATTTTATCGTTTTATATCATTTCAGAGGGCGATAGCTCAGCAACACCATTATGCTTCAGGTAAGTCATAAAAGCACTATTCTTTTTTGCACGTATTACATAGCTATACATGTTTTTTTAATTTTGCTTACCATATATTAGAACAAAAAGTCGAGTTATTTCTTCGTAAAACAGGTGGAAAAACAGACATAGGAGGATCATTATTATTTTTAATATAAGTCAGGGCTAAAAAATTTGTTAAATTTGCAAAATATTAATGTATTTCTAACCGAAACCGAACTTTAGTCGAAGTAGCTAAGCCAACTTTGAATCGAATACAATCGTGAATAAGTAGGCGTGGAATGACATGTGGGTTCTCTAGTATGTCCATCTCTATCTCTCCAAAGTCCGATGTGACCGAAGTGGGATCAGGCGCAAGACTAACGGCTTTACAGGTGTTAAAAAGCAGATTAATTATATATCCACTTACTCTTTAAGCTAAACTACGAACTATTAGTTTATTAAACGTGGCCGTCGACTTGTCTAATATAATTATTTGATGGTCCTATTACAAATATTATTTTCGATATAACCCGTTGTATATAATAATGTTATCGCGTTCGTGAAATTAATTACATAAATCATTTATTATTAGCTTAGTAGCCGAGGTGGCTCACTGATTAGAACATGTGAATTTCAAATCGAATATGTGAATACAATTCCGCAGTTAGTCGAGAATCACTGATTCCATGTGTTTAATTTTTTTTAATGGTAAATCGCAAATCGGCGTTAAGAGCATAGTTTGTAAGCGTGGGAATTTATTTTAGAACACACACATAGGTACTTTCCAATAATACACTTGCATTGTGCAGTGTATCGTACGCACCCCCTAGACAATTAGTTGCTTGTTTTCGTTGCAACGAATAAATTAAATTTTCATTGCGCGTTCATAACGTAGGATTTATAAAAACACATTTATTTATGAGTAATGTATTAGCTATAAGGTTGTCACTCGCAAACACAATTATAAATTATTTGTTAGCATAGGGTGCGGTCAGAGTGCATTAAGATGCCTCATATACATTATGATTTTTATTGATTCTACTGCTCTCCTCTAACTAAATTATTATTTTCTGGATATTTTAAGGTTGGTAGGTATAACGAATTAGGGCGTTAAGACACATTAAATAATCACTTACTTAAATTTTATAAATAAAAATAATGGAGGTAAATATTAATCAGTTTTTTTTAATTAACTAAAAACTAAAGACATAAATCTTCTTGGTTAAACAAGTCAATTAAAATTATTTTATATTACACAAAAATCAGGGGGGCGGCCCGCTGACGGTATCTGGTCATGAAAGGTACTAACTAAGTATAGCATCAGTACAAAATGGAATGTATATCAACCGTTTTTGCTTAGCACTATGCACTATTTTAATTAAGCATTTAAATAATTTGGAATTAAGCAGACGAACTAAACGGCATGAGTTTGGGTATGCGTTGGCGTTTGTTTTAAATTTCATATTAAGAGAAAAAAATAAGCAGGATAGTGCAAAAATTACATTACATTCAGATTCATTCGGGTATTCACTATGTTCATCCTTACAATTTTGTACTTTTAATTCGACATTAGGGGAAAAGTTACCCTTCGTACACTTTTCAGATTTTATTTTTTTACGATGTGATTAATTGTCGTATTTACCTAGTTTATGTGCTTAAGTGTAACAAATATATTATAGTTTGTTACAAAAAACTCCAAAACTATTATGACAAAAGGTTAAAGGGTTATAGGCTTTTTTCTACATAAAATAATTGTACGAATGTACCCCACGTATTGGTATGGTAGGGGTACGTTCGTACAGTAAATACGGTAAATTCGTACGCCATGGGGTAGATTCATACAGGGTAATTAAAAAGCCAATTAAAATCGTTAAATTTTTATTAATTATTACAAAAATATTTATTTATCAAAGAACTAACTTAATAATATGTGACTTGACTAATAGTCGATAAATCTTGAAAAGTAAAAATTAACAATTGCATCCCACGACACTCGCGCCCCACCCTTATGCTAACTTGTCTATGTGTGCGTAGACGATTCGCGAAATTATAAGACTCGGCTCGAAATAAAAACTAACGTGCTCCCACCTTGAGATCTGGGGAGGGACTGAAAATTTATTGACAGCGATGTCGAATAATAAGTCAAAACCGTCAAATGATTTTCTCCATACTAAAAAGTATGGACGACGAATGCCAAAAAGTAAGCAATATTTAAATAAAAATTACTACAATATTATGTGATATAATAGAAATTTAACACGGTGAACTTATTATTTACACTTTTGTGTCCCCATTTAACCAAAAATACATGTATAAACTAGCAGCTAAATAGCTTAAAAAATGATAATAGAAAAGGTCGATTTCAGTGTTTGGAGTGATGTTGACGATGAATTTACTGAGTTATTAATACAAATTTTATAAATATCATGCGGTGAAACTTGAGATCTATCTATTAAGATACTAAATGTTTTTTTTCATCCATAATCAATGCTCCAGTTTTAAGATATTTCGAAAACAGTAAGCGCTATTTAGGCGTTCCGCAAGGACTGTCCTCTTAAAGGAAAACATGGGTGATTAAATCTGACACACGTGTTTCCACCAACCAACGCTTCAGTGCAGCGTACTTAAATAAGCTTCAAAAACTATCTTCTTAAGAGGGGGAAGGTGTTTGGCCAACTGTGGGATACTAACGGGTTATTGTACCTAATTTTGCGTTACTATCGATTAGTTATTAAAACACCTTTAGAATCTCTTTTAAAACTAATTTTATTCTATAAAAAAATTGCTCTCTGAAATGTATTTATGTCTAATATTGCATATTTATTACAAAAACACAAAACTACATTATAACTTTTTATTTTCTGGCCTAAGCCGAAACGATTAATTTCGCTACAAACATCGGCCGAAGCCGAAGGGGCGAAGTTTATACGTATATATAAGTGAAAAAAATAATGTTTTTATTTTGTTTTAGTTTATCGTGAATGTATATAAACAGAGGTCTATGAGAGGAGAGTCATCTCACAACTTACAACTTGTCAAAAATAATAACACGCAATAATGCCCATCATTATCTTTCTTTATGTAAAAGTAATTTAACAACCGCGATAAGTTTTTGTTTTTCTCTGTAGTGTATAACTAGAAGCGAATATAAAGTCTTTCTAGAATTCAGCACATTTTTGCATAATTCAACAAATGAATAATATATAGGTTAAAACATATAATACTGCGATTTACCAACAACAAGTTACAATAATTTAAGTTATGATTAGATAACATTAAGGGTCTGAGTTTCGAAAAACCATAGGTTTTTAAGATATACGATAAATACAGGCGCTTAAATAAAAGTAGTTTTTTCGGTGAATAGCTTAACTCGGTACAGGTTATTCTGGAACAAAAAAATATATATGAAGATGTCTTTAAAAACATCCAGGTTCCACGGCGGTATTTTCCGTCGGTTTTGGATTTTGTCGCCTCATTTGGAAATCAAAACCGAGATCTTTCTCAAAATATTTTTAGACATTACAAAATGAAAAAAAAAATCCCTAGTGAATGTAGAAATGGTGTATCAAATTTCAAAAGGATCAGTCAATTATAAAGGAATACGAAGCAGCTTCTAGGAATCGTACGTACTCGCTTAACTTTTCTCCGATTTTCTTCAAATACGATATTTTTTTCCTTTTTTTATGCTGTGTATTAGTAAAAAAAACAATATACTTACATTCAGACCCCATTCACTTAAGAAAGTGAAGTTCACTAAAAATATTGTTGCCTTTTGCCTTTTTAAGAACTTGTGAATTAAAAGTTCCTACAATTTCTGTACTTACTAGAATTGTTCTTTCTAAATGTTTAGTTGTTGAGCCTAAGCCAAAGATTCGGTCGGATACTACTTTTTACTAATCATATTGATTACGGAAGAGATTCGTTGTGAATAGTGAAAGTATACTGAGATTTAGTTTGTTCTAATGTTCACAACATTAATTCATTTTTTAATTCACTAACCTAAACTGAAACTATCGTTAATTATTCTTAATATTTCTACATTTAGCATTGTCTTTATTATACAAAGTAAGTAAATTCGAAAGGAGGTTACTTTTTGTATGTAACCTTATTTTGTTAGGAAAAGTTGATTTCGTTTACACGAATCTATTGTCTATATTTGTTCATGTAGTAAATACTGTTATTGCACTTTCAAATGTAATAATGTATTTATTCCGTACTCGCGTGTTCGATGTCAAAGGTTAGCTTCATATAGACGTCCTGCAGACGTTAATCTGCACATTAATAGCTATCTCGTGTTTCTTTAGAAGTACACAACTTGTTGCGCGTAAATTTACATAATGCAGTAGTTACTAATAATATTTCTTATAAATAGTATTCTTTATGGTTATTTATATAATTAGATTTACTATTAGTACATAAAACGAAAAAAAGATCTATTAATATGAGTGCGAGGGTAAACTGGAAATTTCTTACTATTGCGTTAAGGCTTCCTCTTCTGACAGGTCTACGGGCTTTGCTTAGGCTTCTTGCGATGATTTCCTACATTGACGAGCACGAGATGAATGATGAAATAAATTCAGAACATAAAAATTGAGCTGTGGATAGGCCACCCATTGATTGAACCCATAATTTTATCCCACTAACTACCTCTGCTTAATTAATAAATATAGTTACAATATATGTATATCCTATGCATAGTTGGAGTTATCTAAAACCAAATTAATTTTATACGTCCCGATATCTCCACCAGCTAATTCGTTTCGTTTTAGTTAATAATTTATGTAACACACCTCAATTTAATGGTTAGTCTTAATTTTATTGCCCTACATTCCTTCAAACAAACGATAGAAATATGTATATATATAATATACAAAGTTGAATGACTATAAAATTGGATATCGTATTTTGAATTTGAATCGGAGAAGAAAATATATTCCTCCGGAACAGCTACTATTTTGTGTTTTACATGGTAGGAGGGTGACGAAAGCTTGGCGTATTCAAAAGATATATTTTAAAATGTTATATTTCTTTCACAATTTTAAGCAAACTTGAAATCCATTATGACTGGCGTGGTGTTGATGTTTTTTCATACTTAATTAGGTATAGTAGCTAATCGATTTTTTATCATGTTACTGTATGTGCAAGTTTACTTCAAAATTATGCTACAGACAATTGTTATTGTTTAGATATACCTCGCTTATTATGGAAGTAATTTCGTATATAATAATGAAACTTCTCGAACAATTTTATTTCTAATTGCACACTTGTTGATACATATTTGAGCTTATCTGCTATCATATCGGTCTTGTTTACCTACAAGTTATGTTGTGCCATTAATAACACAGCTTCACTCACCCTTGGCACTGGAAGCCACCAATACAAATTATTATTCGATGACAGTAGATTTGTCAGTGGGTAGTGACCCACCCAGAGGGGCCAACACAATTCTCGGCCATCGACGAATTTCTGAAAATATCACACAGTTTTGTATTCGTTCGAAATATGTGTTCAAAGAAATACCTTACTCAGGTTTTGTTTTAATTTTTGCTTTTAAGGCTGGTGGATTAAAATCCATTAAGGTAAAAATAATGAATATAGAGCAACATATAAAAAAATTATTTATTAAAAAAATACGTTCTCTTAAATTATTATAATTTATATGACTGCTCATCATATATAATTTCTTAGTGAAATAATTGTGATTAATATCTAATGCCGAGGATTTTTTGTATTTTATTGTTAGTTAAGAAATTGGAACTTATTATTAGATACTATATGAGGTTCAAGTAAAATGGTCTAGAAAAATATGTAATGCGTAATTTTTTACATAAAATGTATATTTAATCCCCGATAGTCCGATAGATACATTAAATAAATGTAAAAGTGTTCGAAAATCTAGTTATTCACAAAACTCTAGTCGCGTGTTCGTCACGCGGCCAAAGTCGCCTATTGCCTCTTTATGCCCTCTCGTGCCCACTCTCTTTGTTTATTTATTTTACTCCTAAGTTAGTGTACCCACGACCGCCGCGAGTGAGTGACGTGTCGCGCTCATTGTGCAGCGATAATAAAACTGTAGGCAATCAACAACGCTATAGAGTCTTGTGTTATGCTAAGTTCTTCTTTGATAGACTATAAATTTACGGATGCGCTGTTCGGTCGATTCTTGATCATTGTGTTCTGTTTACGTTTTGGCATAGAGCGTGCACATGGCACGTATGTTTTTGTGATCATTTGGCGCAATGCCGTAGTAAACAAATAGTTTTGTACGTATATCAATTTGCATTTATGTTAAATTCATAAGGTAAACCTTAATCATTTTCATTTAAAATTAAATAGTTAAATAAAATGTAAACTAAATTTTAAACATTAAGTTGCGTTTTGTGAGCATATTAGAAAAGTACCTGTTTGTATATCTAGAGGTGACATAGATAATAGATAATCTTCACGTCTGAATTCATGAATATTAATAAAACGTAATAAAATCAGAAATTGCTTGTAAACATTTAATTACAAAGGGCAGAGAGCAATATTTCTTTGTACCTATATTGTTTGTAATTTTACAAACTAAACAAAAATAACCTATATTATGAACACACCATAAAGGAAATGCTTTGGTTTTCCTTAGGATAAATAGGCCATATTTTGGCGGGAAACGAAGTCAACAGTTAAAGCGTTCATTTCAAATGTATTCAAACGTTATTTCAAGATTGTTTAAAAGTTCAGAAGAATAAACAAAACATTAGAAATTTATAGTTTTTGTCAATTTGTCATGTCTTAGAAAGTTAAGAGTCATGCTGTAATTTGTTTACTAATGACAGAGAAATGAGAATACAATTTCATAAAAAAATAAACGTGACCTAAGAACCCCGAAGATATATTTCACTTTTAAAACAATGAAAGCAACAATATTTAAAGGAATGTTATCTTAATAATCTCAGTTTTTAACATATTTGTTTATAGATCTAAGATTGTTTTAAAGGAATAGTTAATGAACTTTATATCACGCTATATTTATTAGCCTTGATACATAAAACATAATATATAATTTGATTACTACACATATTTTAGGTGCCCTTGCTGTTTATGATTTCGATTGACCTTGTGTTAACGATTCTTGTCATTTGTAATACGAAGGAAACGGTTCAATTCATAACTGATTTAAATAGGTAGGGCTATTGTCTAAACGAATAAATTTCAATTAGTTTATATATAAACCGAATGTAAAAATGAACTTTATTGTCATATAACTCGTATGGAATATGGCAAATAAAAAAAAAAGACAATATTGCAGGCTATGTCAAGTTGAATATGTAAATTCGTATATGAATGTTCTAAATATTGTTGTTGTTTCTACTTTAAAAATCTGAGCCATAAATTGTTTTTAATTTTTTAGAAATATTAACGATTTTTATTTATTACGGCCGGAAGAATATTTCTTTGTTTCGTGTATTGTCAATGTAAATTTAGCACTTGTGATTATTTATTTGATCAGATTGAAAAGTTGTACTCTTTCATTGGTTAGATCTATTTATTCGACACACAAGCAAATACTTTAAAATTAAATTTTGCACGTATAAATTCTTAAATAAAAAATGAATCAATATGTTCGTCCGAGTAATACATTATGTATTAAACCAAAGGGTACTTCCTTTTTTTGTAGAAAATCTGAGGTCTTGTTTCGTATTTTTTTTATAGATTATTATTAAATCGGTATTGGTTCTTTGCTAAATCTAAAATTATACGGGCTTGTAAATGTCACTCAGTATTATATTCCTAGAGCTCAGCTTACAAGAATAATTCTTGAATAAGTGGCGTAAAATGTAACCCTATGAAATTTAATATTCCATGCGCAGTTACTTTACTTTGATGAAAACTACGTTAGCAATTATTTTCTAATAAAGAAAAGAAATATTCATAAAAACTAGAACCGTGAGAACATTACGCTTTTGCCCTTTTACACACGATCCCGGCAAAAAAAGTCAATTATTGTTTATTACTTTTAATAAACTTATTAAACAATGACAGTGTCATAGAGGATCAAATGAGAGGATCAAAACTGTGCCTAATTAGGCTAGTGACCTCGTTTTCGCCAGATTTGATCTCAAGGTGACCTGATTTGCGCATGCGTCTTGTCTTTTGGATAACTTCATCCACATTATTTTCAAGAGCAGCTGTATTTTCCCTTTTGTCACGTGAATGCACTCCCTAAATAGGATACGCAGACCTTCAAACGCTCACATTGTAAAAATAAACCGGTTTCCATTCAATGCCTGACGAACCCTTAAAACTCCCGATAGTAAGCTATTAAATTTGAAAAATATACAAAATATCTGAATATCGTTTGATTTCCGTTTTTATTGCACAATACATCGCTTGTGCAACGTTTTTATATCATAGTGATTATGGTCAACAAAATGTTTACGTAGTCGTGTTACAAAATATATGAACTTCAACGTATGTAATTATTAATTAAATTGTAGGAATTACGATTTGAAGTTGTAAAAATTATATTTACTATTAGTTTTGGTTTAACCAGAATTCGATTGGAACAGCGTAATCCTAGTATTTGATTATAAGAATAAAAGATCGAACTAAACTTAAGTGGGAATAAATGTAAATATAAATTGAAAAATGCATGGGATATCACATTTTCTTCATAAACATAATTCAAGAGAATCTACGCCTCCCATAGAGAAGGATGACAGTTTTGAGAGTTGGTGCTCTACATTAAGCTCGACTGATTCTCACTCATCTGTAAATGAGAACTCTTCAAAGGCAATTCCTATCAATAGACGTGGGAGTTGCACACATCGAAGTCTCCGAGGTAGTCCATTAGAATCGGCATCAAGCCCTCGAGACAGATACCCTAATTTTTCAAGTTATTTCCGCGATGTTATGGAAGGGCATGGATCACCATCTCCGCATCATAACCACCATTCTCACACCTTCGACCCCAAAGCGAAGCGAGTTGATGAGGAACGATATCAGTCGTGCACAAACGCCTACCAAGTACCACGTCAGGATTATCGTCATTTTGTATCGCCTCTTTACAATGAAGTCATGGACGATATTCAAGAGAATGAGTACAGTAAGTGCGAGAAATATGGTGAAATAAGTAGTACAAAATTATCACATACACCATTTAAAAGTCGCTTTGACAATAAAAGTTTCGCTCAGAAATTAGCGGAAAGTGCTTCCGGTAGTAAAGATCACCCATATTCCAGCGAAAGGCGAGGCTCGGGATCTAGTGTGAGTGGTCACAGGCAGAAACACCACTCTATACAAGAGTTAATCAGGACATTTAGTAAAAAAGTGGGGCATTGGCGTCATGAATCAAGTGAAGGTCGACGAGGGTCATGTGCTGTCCCAACGACCAGCAGCGATCGAACGGCTCAAAAGGATGAATTCCGTTCACGTTCGAAGTCATTAGATGGAGATCACATTCAAAAGGGCTTAAGAAGGTCCGTACTTGAGGATTGCGAAGCGACATATCAAATATTTGAAACAATACTTCAAGAAGGTAATATGTATTCATGTTAATTTGAGTATTATTCTTAAATGATCTTAATGCATCTTTACTGGAAAGGTGGATTTGAATATAATATAGTCAGTCTTATTTCTATTAATGTCAAATAGGATGTCCTATTTTACCGCCTAAGGTCATATTTGTTTAAGCATAAGCATCGCGTCCAGCGTAAACTTGCTCTAGTTGCCAGTGTATACGGAAATGTTAAATCGTGTATCTAAAATATGTATGTTGTGTAGTTTTTATATTTTCGTAGACAGACCTTGTTTATTGTTAATCACAGTGAAGACAAAAACACACACGTACAGAAAATTCATTGTTGTTAAGTCAATATATGCTATCAGTGGAAAATAGTATCGTACCACATTGATTTCAATTAAATAAATTTATATTATGTTAATCTAAATGACATTGAAATAAAATAGAACGTAAAAGATACAATTGTAAACAAAAAAAAAAACAAAAAACCATTGGCTTTCATTAGACCGATTTATCTATTCACTTCTTCCTTATCTTATAACTAAGTGATTGCCAATTTAGGGAAATAGCTATTAAAACGTTATACTACTATTTCGTTATCACTCCTTTTATAATTTCCTCAACCGCGAAGGCTGTAAAGTAGCACAATAATAAAATCGATTAACTCAATAATTACTATTATTATTAGTTATTATTTTGTCTTTTTTGAGTATGACAACTTGACTAAAGTCTTAAATTAATCTATAAATAATAGTTTATATTTTTAATTAATATATGACTATAATAATCAAGCCTGCTATTAGTATTTAACACGTTAACCACATTTAAAAGCGTAACGAGTTCGATCTTTTAATGTATCGAGGTATCTTTTGGGTGTATTTTTTATTTTATAACTACGGCAAATAGTCTATTTTATGATTTCTTATCAATCTTAATTTGAATTAATTTTATTTTAACGTTATATTTTTATAGCTATGTCTAATTGCAATGGCAGAAGCGAAGGTATATAAACAACTTTGACCTTAAATTGAAATGACATCATTGGTGGAAATGTAAAATAATCCATAGTGCTCATCCATAATTCGTGAAAAAGATTACGTTATTTGCTATCGGAACCATGGAAGTAAAATTAAAGTGGATGTAAGTAGTTAATTGGTATTGTATTATAAACAAAGATATATTTAATCAAGAACTATTTGCAGTGCGTAATATAGCTAAACTTATTAGCAAATCTAAGTAATATGTAAATCTAAGGTTTATTTATCTACGCTTTCTGTCATTGGAATATAGTTTTAGTTTAGTATATTATTTCTACTGCCCGCGTAAACACATAAAAATTAATTACTAAGTATCAGAGTTGATGATGTATACGTAGTCACATTATATTTGTAATCATAATGAATTTAAATATGTCGATTCTTTTTGAATATGAATACTTCAAAATTACGAGTATCGTTATATTTTGGGTATCCTTAATGTTAAAAATAATAACACTATTATTATTGAATAAATAAAACGCGAAAGTATTTATTATCTTCTTGTCGTTTTAAATTTACCATTTTAGTGAAGATAAAAGAAAAATATAACGCGAAGGAACTCATACGTGAATAACGTCACGTCGAACGTTTTAGAGGACTTCTGTATCGTGTGAAACAAAGAAAAATGACTAGTGTGTGGCAACTATGGGTTGACGCGTCACTGTTTGTATTTTAAGTGCATAAAGTTTAAACTTTCAATCGGTTGCATATATTTCAAATGGCTTGTTTAGTTTTTTACTAGTTGTAGTTATAAACGAAATTATCATATTACTTATCTTGAACTTAAATTGGTGTTATTTATATATGACGAAATAGATTTTCTTCTCTGGTTGCTGACCGATCTTTTTTATTTTGGTAGTTAATAATGATCTGATAGTGTACTATTGATAATAAAAATGGAAATAAGACAAAATACTAAGTTTTAATGCACTCATATATAAGTTTTCAACAATTTTTCGAAAATGATTGTATTATGATCACTGTGTGAGTACTCGATATATTAAACACATTTAGATTTTTTTAATGGTTGATATTATTTATTAAGAAACATTCACCTTCGTCGAAACATGAAATTTACAAGGGTGCGGGTTTATTTGCATATTTAACGAGACATGTCATTATGCATACAATGCTTCGTTGCTGAAAAACTGACTTCTAATGAATTTTTATAACCATCTCGTTCACCTAAAACTCTATTGGAAGCGAAGTATTTTCTATTAGCCCTTGACACTGTATGTTATCGATGACGAGGAGCCGTGGTGATCCAGTGGCTAGAACAAATATATCTTAACCGAAGATTGCAGGTTGAAACTCGCTTAAGCTGTTTAATAATGTCATCAATCTGACTGACTATTTATTTCGTGCTCGGCGATGGAATAAGCTCCAAATCTTCTCCTCCTCCTCAACAGGAGAGAAGGTCCAGCTCTTATCTTTTTTTACTTTTTGTTGTTTTACTTTAATAATGTACTGGGAACAATGAACACTATTTCTTTGAAGGTCTATTGCACCATAGGGACGTTAGTTAAGTCTCAGTCGTATTTTCGAGCAGTCAAGCAGTTGATGTTATAAGAGCTAATTAACTCTTATTTATTATTGTACCATCAAGCATTAAGGCGTTGCGACCATTAGTTTGGGTAAACGACCCGCCACTTTAAGCAATTCCAAGGACACTTGGCGTAAAGTCTAACAAGTCCCATTTCAAGCAAAACTAGTAATTAGTTGCACCGACTACAAATGAAGACTGGGCAAGTGAATGGTGATGTTGATAATCATATTGATGAGACAACTCGCAAGGGATCACTTTTCGTGTTGAAAAAATTTTATAAGTTCACTAACGGAACGAGGAAAAAGTACAATTACGATATAACTAAATCAAAATGTTATCAAGAGATAGTGTACAATAAATTTCAGCAACTGTATATGTGGTTCTAACTAAAACTACGCTACCTACCTTATGTATCATATTATGTAGGTATACACAAGGCATTTAATTATGAACAATTTATTGAGAACGCACGAGTCGTCTAAAGTGCATGCGGGATAACCAACGGCCTGGATACTCGAAGACTATTTGATTATCCAATCGAACCAATTATATCTTTAAAGTATTTGAATTCGCTTTGTATCGAGCGATGGATATGGATGTCGTTAGGCTTTTTATATTTGAGAGTAATATTATATATATATCTAGTATCTCGAACGTGATCGTATGACAAAAGTGCCATTAGTAATATTATATATATTTCGAAAATATTTTCAGTCTGGTTTAAGTTTGTAAAAATGCCTCGCCGGACTATCGAGGAAAAACGACATTGTGTTAATTTAATTACTCCTCAAATTACCTTGATCCAATTTGGACATCTGCTGTGTTAATTAACTACATAATCACCTTAATACGAGTGTTTCATTTTCTTGCTATTTTTATATTATGAATTAAGTTTAGACAAGAATTTTGTGTACAACAGTGTATCAAAACGTTAATCTCATACTAACTAAACATCCTGACTTCGCACGGATATAATAAGGATATACGTAGAACGTTTATATTGAAAGAAAAATATATTACGACAAAATATTCATTTGTAACATTTGGACCGTACAGTTTATCAAAGTTTCATCACAATCGGTGGTATGGAAATGCATAGAGGACAAATATTGATATTTATTTATATATTATGTTACAAATTATATACCTTTTGTTGAGTTTCTTGACAGAACTAATATATAGGGCGTTTAGTGTCTAAAATTTTAATAACACAGAAGTCGTTGTAATCAAAAATACATCTTTAAATAATGCAATAGTATTATATATTATAGTTACTATAGTTTGCTATTGTATACTGTAAAAGCTTTTAAAATTTCTCTCCGTAGTTATTTTATTAAAAGTGTTCAAAGGCACGGAATTAAGTTGGCAGCACTTCCCATTTGGCGCAAAGCTTACAGCTTGCTTGTCGTTAATAGCAACCCGCCACGGTCTCGCAAAGGTAGTCATATAACGGCGAGCTTTTTGACCGACTAGCAATTTAAGCTGCTTACGTCGAGGCAGCTTTTACGAGGCACTTTTTTTTCGAAGATTTCTGCAAATGTCGTAAATTAGCTAGGTTAAGAGAAATAGTGTGCAAAAACAGATGATATTTATATTGAATAAATCTGTTCATTACGTGTTTATTAATTCATAACTACCTTTGAAAAATGACGGTTTATTTAATAAAGATGAAAAAACAGTTTCCACCTTAACTTGACACACCAAAGACCACCCGATTCACATTATAGCAATAAAAATGATTAAATATGTAAGCACAAAACGCGTTTATTTTTTTTTAACGGTTCCGTAGCTTAGCAAAATATTAACAACATTTGTATTATTAAGTTATTGTGGTATTTAACAGCTGTCTATCGGCGTAGTAAATTGGAATAAAGATTATTTTTCGTATAAATAGACATGCTTGAATGCTATGAATTTCGTAGACAGTAGTATTGATAATAATCGATTGAATCAGCAAATCGAATTGATTACATTTTTTTCGTCAAAAATATTTTTTTTCGTTATATTATCATATTCGAATAAATTACATTCAGTATTCGACTTTTATTTCAACTATTTACATAAAATAATATTATTATTTTATAATAACACATAAAAGAATAAAATAATAGGGTCAATAAGAAAAGATGGTAATTTATAATGACTTGTTACCATGTTCAAATAAGTGATCAAACAAGTCTCGAGTGATTTTTGTCTGAGCAATGAGCAATCGATATCTTCTAGTCAAAGCGTTTGTCTTTTCGATTGCCTTCTTAACAAGGCATAAGTCTAGAATTATTATGTCTCATAATGATATTTATAAATAAAGAAATAGTGTATACGACTATACTCGTACATGCGTAGCTTATATCGAATCTTTAATATTATAGAGAGATCTTACAAAGTAATAGACAGTAATTCATAAATATAATTCGCAATTCTAATCGAAATATCCCTAAGGCAACGGAATGTCAGAATAAGTATATAAATCAAATCAATTACTATTTTTAATGCGATATTTACTCCGAAGTTCTGATAATATCAGCATTATGCAAAAATATATTAATTCAATATATTAAAATGCTATACGAATATAATTAATCTCTTTTTAATTCAGTACCTTAATTTTTCGTTCTAAATTGGTCTGTTTGTGTAATATATCTCAAAAAAAAAACAACTTGATCTTTGTAATGTAAATATGATAATTGTATAATACATATTATGTTTTATAATTTAAGGTGAATTTTATTTTAATGTAAACAGGGGCTTATTTACGGCGGGCAGCGTCACAAGAGGCGGAGAAGCGTCGCTCATCACTCGGCAACGTTCCCACTGCGCGCCACCGCGCATCTGACGCCTTCCTTGATCCCCATCATGCAGCCATATTGTTTAGAGATTCGAGGGGGGTGAGTTACCAGAATCATTAAAACTTTACACGAATGTTATACAATATCAAGGTACAAATTCTTCAGCGCGTCGCTTGTGAAATTGCAAGAGTTGAAACAATGCTTTTTATTTTGGTTTCTGATTTACGATTTCAAGATTAAAATAGTGTAAGGGGATTTTACTTTAATTAAAAATAAAGTAATCCCAGAAAGTCAATTTCTTTTTCATTTTGCTTGCAGGTATTTTGTAATCTGAGTGGTATAATAATTATTTTACTTTCTTTTAATTACTTTGGTTAAAATAAAGTATGATACAGGGAACTATGTTACATATATTTATAAATAAAGTAGCTTTTTCCTTCTGTCTTTTGCGGAGATACTCCGCCAATATCCATGTTTCACAATAAAAATTACGACTTAAACCATATTGTATAAATTATTCATATTTCTCATTTATAAAATATTAAAAAAATGATAAATAAATCAATGGTGATATAAATAAATGGTACCCATGCGAAGCCGGGGCGGGTCGTTAGTATAATAATGAACATACGTTATCATGTATTTATATAACTAAATACATGCTACAGTGTATACACTGATTTCTCGATTCTTATGATTTTGACATTCGAAAGAAGACATAATTGTTTAATTAATTACCCCTTTATTTATAGGTGTGACCGTCATATTCTTTGCTCTCATTGATTAATAACTTACAGATAAACTACATAATTAAATTTATCTTGAAATTACTTGTAATGAATAAATCGTGTACTATCTATGTTTATGAAATTCATATCTAAATTATTTTGTAGTCAGTCAGATGGAATCCGGTTAACTCATAATTTTATATACATAGGTATTCAGTCTTAATCGCTATCGTTTTTCTGTACGTAAACAAACCGCTCAATATAATTTATGAGGAAAACTTTCACAGTTTATAAGTCAAAGTTAAATGATAAACATCATGCAACGGGAGATGATATAATTATTTATTTTGCTTATCTCGCTACGACGAATCATTGTAACGTACAACGTCATATACGTACGTTATAACGACATTATTTATATGTATGTCGTGATTGTTGCCTATTATTGTACGAAGGCGGTTAGTCATGTATTTCAAGAACATTCTTATATATTAAGTGAACTAAAACAATTCGATTTTACAATACATCATTTATTTATGAAACCAATCGCAATATAATGTAAGGAATCCATTATTACATGTTATGGTTCGTGAAAAAAAGTTATTGTGTTTAATCATGAAACAGTTTATATGTGGATTGTATAAAAAATATGCTTCGTTTTTAACAATGAAATGAACAGCAAAGCCGCATACGAAACCGTTTATAATATACAGCGATAGTTAATATATTTCTTGACCTTGACCCATTGCATCGAAATCGATTTACCAAATAAACGAGTCAATTTATTCTTTCCAGTAAATATGCGCGATCAATATGTCAATATATTCGATTTGTTAAATGTGATATAAAAGTTTTAAAAATAATTATACGTAGCCCTATTTTGTTACTGAATCACTAATAATAAAATAGTGAACCTGCTAAAATTTAAAATCTTGGGATAATTTTTTGTCTTAAACTTCTAAATCAATAAATCTATTGTTTAGTTAGCCAAACGCAGAGTTCAATATACGCAAACAGGGCGAATAGACTCTATTTTATGGTCATGCTATTTAATGTGGTAATGGTATTTTTCTTGTACACAGTCTCACATAATATAATGAATCACCTTTAAATAAATGATAGATTACAGGTATTTTTTTAGAATAAGTTATATATTTTTTAACTTCGACGATTTTATTATTTGTTCAACTTAATTATTGATATCAAATGATTATAAAATTGTTTTGTTTTAGTTGCCGGTTGCTGACCCGTTCCTGGAAAAAGTCAGCCTTTCTGACCTAGGTGAGTTTTTGTATAGATCTTTTCCTTTGTATTTTAAAATGAAATGAACTCAAATTATGTAAAAGTTTACGTACGTATAATGTTTAGTGCACAAAAATACATAACTATAGTACTGCTTTTATAGTACCGATACTTTGTACATTATTGAGTTTATTTCTAGAACTATTTGTACTCGAAGCGTACAATGTAGGTAAACTCTTATGTACTATAACCTTTTACTGCGTACATAACCTGAAAACGATGTTTAATATCACATAACTAAAAATAAGTATATTGATTGATGAGATTACAGTCTTAAAAGGTGTTTTAACTTACGACGTTTCGTATGATTTCAATGAAAATATATGTAAGTGAGAAAGTAACTCTGTACGTATTTTGATAATATTATCTAATTTTGATGACATTGCTAGATAGATAGAATATATAGAAAGGCTGCCACCAGATTTCTACCATTTTATAAAGGATGATGCGAATGTTCCATTTGATGGATGGCTCAATATCTATGAGTAAAATATTATGACCCTTCACACTGTTTTATCCATTAAATCACCCTTTAATCGTAAAACAGCAATATGCAGTATTGATGTTTCGTCAAAGAATAATCCATGAGTGGGTGGTGTCCATCCTGCAGGACCTGCAAAAGTTTCTACCAGTATAATATACTAAAAGTGTAATTTATTATCTTTGTATGAAATCCGTATAATGCTAAAGTGATAGTGATATAGAACGTTTAAAGTTTAATGTTGTTCCGTGAAATGGTCTTACATGGTTTTTCTATATGTACAGGTACATATATTAAAAAGGTACTCTCTTGGTGGTAGGGCTTTTTGCAAGCCCGTCTGGGTAGATACCACCCACTCATCAGATATTCTACTGCCAAATAACAGTACACTGTATTGTTGTGTTCCGGTTAGAAGGGTGAGTGAGCCAGTGTAATCACAGGCACAAAGGACATAACATCTTGGTTCCCAAGGTTGGTGGCGCATAGGTGATGTAAGGAATGGTTAATATTTCTTACAGCGCCTTTGTCTATGGGCGGTGGTGACCACTTACCATCAGGTGGCCCATATGCTCGTCAGCCAACCAATGCCATAAAAAAAAAAGTACGACAAGACAATGGGCAATGTTTATGGACGACGATTATATGATGTAATAATCATTAAATATTAACTTATCATCGTCGCCCATAAACATTGCCCATGTACGAAATATACACCAAAGTGATTTTAGCCACAACTGCGCCACTCACCCTTCTACCGACCGGTGAGCGTATGGTACCCACCCAGACTGGCATCTGTCGCATTTGTACATTTCTATAGAAACACAACTTCATTTAATTTATGGTATTTTATTCAGTGAGTAACTTTATTTTGATAAAAAGTATACTTTAAATGTAATTCCATTTTTCACGCAAGGGCTTGAAAATTCTGTGCGGCCAAAATTAATGTAGAAGATTTGTTCGAATACAGTTTTTGAGTTTTTATTAAGTACTCTACGTATATTCTTTAAAAAAAATAATGTACTGACAGGATTATACTTTTTTTATTTGTAGTTATGTCTACATTGTACTGACAATAGCGAAATACCTACGTAAAATTTTAATCCATTAATGCCGTCTGTTCATTACAGATATTAGTTCTTTATCAATGAGTACGTCGTAATATGCCTTTGTTCACGCGTTTATTTAAACATCTCTTAATATTTCTAAAACTACTAGTTCGATTTGACAAATTCAAAGACAATACTTATTTACGAATAAACCTTATCAAAATAATATTATCATTATTTTGATAAGGTTTAATTTAACAAATGATTATACATATAGAAGTTTATACGTTATAATACTCCCAGCATTAACTTCGAAAGCGCTCAGACCGCAATCTTTTTTCTTATTTTGTCACATTGAGCTATATCTGAAAATAAAATCTGGCCGTATTAGTCCGGCAGATGAGAAACGTACATTGATTAATGTTATTAAAGATAATTAAAGAAAATCAATAAATAAACATGGAGATCAATAAATTGAAACATAGTTTCATATATATATATATATATATATATTTTTATTTACAAATACCAACGATATATATGAAAGAAAAGAAGAGAGAAAGAAGACACGGCACAATCATAAAAGTATAAATAATAAAAAAAAAAAAAATTAAAAATAATTCTGTACATTACCTAAGTAGTGACTTAATCTACGAAAAAACAAAACAAAATAGGAATGAAGGTATAAAAAATGAAATTTGGTAAGCAATGATAGTAACTGTCTCCTAAATAGGTGTACCATTCAGCTTCTAAGTTGGGTTCCAAGAAGCTGTTAAAAGCTGAAGCGCTCCCCACCCCACCGATTACGTGCTGGGTCGAAGGGCGATCTCATAGGAGACACCCTCTGGACGAACGTCATTTGGAGCCCGAAAGGGCTCAAATTTCAAGGCCGATTACTCGCACCCACGCTCGGTGACGCTGTAAAGGCCAGTAGGGCCAACTGCAAAACGACACACAGACACAAAAAAGTCCTAGTTTCGAATCGGGTCCTGGTTTGGGTCCATCAAAAGGTATTGCCGTATCTACCGAGAAATTATTAGTACTTATCAGAAGTTAGGAAGTTGGCAGTGTGACGGGAAGTGCGTAAAGACGACTGTCGTAGTGACGTAATAGAGAATGCATCTGTATTTGCACATATCCTTGTACTCTATAGTATTTCCCGCTCTATTGCTAGTATTTACATATCTATAATCATTCTATTATTATTATTATTATGAAAATAAAACAATCAAAATATAATTCTATTCAAGGGACGTTCTGTATAGTGAACCCAATGTTAAATCATCAATAGAAAAAAATTCTAATGACTGGAAAACTGTGAATGTTGTAAGATATTCTGTAGTATATTTAGTATCAGCATTGCACCCGTGCGGAGCCGAGGGGTCGCTGGTACATGAATAATTATGAAAGAGAATGTGTAACAAATTTACTGGACATATTTGTAGGTCATTTTTATTACTCACTTTACTTTTTCGATTGATTAGTTTGTAAGCGCAGACAATACAAAAACAATCGGACATTTTTTTTTATACTTTAAATTATTGTCTGTGTAAATTGTTCCCGTAAGGATTGTCTATAGCGCGCAAAATGCTGACGGAAGTGGTTATTTATATACAGAGACGGTCACCGAACGGATTTAAAAACGAAAATAGTTCTTTGACGAGCGGTGACGTTGAAATGGTATGGCATTACGATATGAGATGCTAATCTAAACAACAATAATATTTTTCTACCACAAAAAGTAATAATCTTTTATCTTTTTCAATACACTAATCTAAACTATAAAAATAGAGATATACAATCATTCTAAATCTTCGCA
Organism: Vanessa tameamea; assembly: GCF_037043105.1. Taxonomy (NCBI): domain Eukaryota; kingdom Metazoa; phylum Arthropoda; class Insecta; order Lepidoptera; family Nymphalidae; genus Vanessa; species Vanessa tameamea. Next base: position 12,165,947 of record NC_087341.1, on the reverse strand, counting down.
CAGAATGAATACTTGTGTCTGTATGTATTCTACGCGCCCATCTAGCGTTCGTGCGATTGTGTTGAAACTTGTACAGTTGTTAATATTTGTTGCGTTTTGACTTTGTGACGCCGTGCGTACAAATATTGAGATGCGAAATGTTTGAATATTCATCTTACAAATAATATCTGATTTTATGCTTCGAATCAAAACTGAATGAACCTTGGAGAGTGAATCCAATGCAAAATCACCCATAAAAGTAAAAAATATGCCCGAACACATATTAAATAATATATATTATGCAGACAAATTGGTTAAAAATATAAGAACGTATTCAATTGTCTTATATTGCGACTCAGTATAAATAAATAATAATGAAAGAGGTTGTGTACACTTGTTGCATATGTCTAGGGCATTTTTATTACTAACATTACTTTTTGATTTATTAGAAATTTATAAGCGCAGACAATACAACACCAATCGGACAATGCCAATTGTTATACGCGCACACATGCACGATAAAGTAATGTTAATATAATATACTATCTTCCATACTTATTTCAAAATCACAAATGCATTTTATAAATAATCTACCATGCCTTTTATTGATATCAGATATCAGGCATAAACAGTTCATGTGTCTACGTACGATTGCATTTCGATAACAATTACGTAAGATTAAATATTTGGAATAAATATAATAATATCCGAGCCTATCAATGATATCTATAAATCTGTACTGATTAATAAACTATGTTATATACATGAAATATTTCATATATTTTTAATAACAAGTCAATATAAGCTTATTATTAGTTTTGACTAATTTATGTACCTTGTAGCAATACGTGTTTCGATAGGAATAATGAGTGACCCAGTGTAATTACAGACTAAAAGGTCATATCTACAAATCTCTTTGTTTGGCTGCGAAATTACGGTGTAAGAATAGATTTATGTTTCTTTATGTTTTTTAATGATTATGTTTTCTCAGTTCTTATGTCTATGGTCGATACCAGTTAGCCTAAGGTGGCGCATTCTCTCGTCCTAAAAACATCAAGTTCCAAGAATAACATTGTAAGTAACAAAAGGTGCAATGATGAGTAATTTGATTATTATCAGTAAATGTCTCGTAGTAATAGGACCACTAAAAGATCTTGAGTTTTTCTAGTAAGATTTTTTCTTAAGGAAGTCAAGTTAAAAATGCTTACACTATTGTGGCTGGGGAACTGCACTAGTTCTACCTCTGACCAATCTCCTCTCTTGTCGAATCGTGGCCGAGGGATTGAAGAGTGGGCTTTGCGAACAAAATATTGTATAATACAGTATCTCCTTTGCATTTTGCTAGCAAAGGTTGAGAATTGTCGCCGCAATTAAATTTGATATGTTGAGCTATTATGTAAAAACAAATCCAAAACTAACCTCTGAACACGACTGTAAAATGTCAAAAAGTGGCATTTGACATTAACTATAATAAATGATTATAATGTTTAGAGTATAAACAAATATACACATTCTAAAATAAAATTGACAGAACTGAAATTATTAACTTTTTATATAATTTTATTCTCATATCTATATAAAAATCATAACCACATATCCATATAAAAGTCTAAACCTGATAAATTAGTTCAGTTGCAGTATCATCCCTATATATTGAGATTTATAACAGATATTCATATAAAAATAAGTTAGTAAAACTAGACAGATGATATACAGTATGATACTAGATAATTGTAAGGGTAGTTATAGACCTATCCAATTACGAAGGCACGCCCCTCTATTATTGCTTTCAAGATGTCTCAGTGAGCGTAAGACGACTAAGAGTAAAGACAGTAAAAAGTATAAATTGTATGATATTCGTTAAGTTTATTTTATTACAACGTCGAATTGTCAATAATAAATTTATCCATTTTGTGTCGAAGAACTTCGCAAGACGCATATCGTTGTTTTATATTAAAACGGACCAATTTAATTTAAACAAGACACCTTAATTTTAAGTGTTTTATTATAAATATAAAACTCCGTTCATAGTTATGCTAAAATTGACTAACAAGATATAAAGTTCTAAACTAACAGCCCTTTACAATTACATTTGAAATATTTGTATATTACGTATAGTATAGTACCAATAGTCATGGCGATCGTTTGAACGGTATAGAAGTGAACGCGGAACACCATCTGTCGGTGAGTTCCAGCTAAGTCGATGGTATAAAACACGAAACATACATGTACAATATACCAATTTTCATGGTAATCGGTCGAAACATGTTATAACTAATAATCTGGAAAAGGTAATCCATACATTATAAATTTAGAAGATTTACGTGGAAGTCATTGTATCGCATCGAATATCATAAATAATGCAAGAAGTGCACTTTATCCGTAATTATATGTCCTGAACCGTGGAATAAAGAAGTCCATCAATAAAAAATTTATTAGTTCATCTAAATAATATAAAAAGATTTATCATTATGTAAATAAAATGAACGTGAAATAAATTCACGTGTTTCGTTGCATATTAAGATCTGGTCTTTGATCGAGACCTTCATCTCTTGAACTTGTTTCCAAGGCCTCGGCTTTTCAGCTTAGATGCACGTTTTGGTTTCCTATTGTATCGCATGTGTCTTGGCCGTCTTGGATATACTCAAAAGAATTTTAAAATATCTACTAAGCTTTGTTTTTTCTAACATTATTTATTAAATCATTGATAATTTTATTAATTTCATAATTACTTTTTCCAATGTGCACAGATATCACTTTAATTTATTTTAAATTTGAATTGATATGTATGATTTACTATATGGAGATCCATTAATTGTTATTATTATTGGTAAGCGTAAAGCTAAATGTTTTAAATTGGTACATTTGATATTTTGCTTTATAAAAAAAAACATCTGTAGTCCATCAAAGTACAATGAAATTTTAATTCGTCAAGTAATAGTAATATCTGTTGTTGGTTGACGATCAAAATTTGCATTGATATAATATACGTGGCCTCTGAAAAAAAAGAAAAACCGACAACGTTACGTCAGTAAACAAAAAAAGCCTTCATACATTACGAGTAAATGATAAGTTTAGTTTAGCGACTGTTATCAAAACAAACATAATTGTCGCTGTGTGAATTGTGATGTGTATTTTTAAACGAAAACGGCCTTTTTTATTATCTGTTGTAAAATGTCATGTTGGCAGTTTGATTGTGTGTAATGTTTACGACTACTGTGATACGATAAACGCGATATATTATTTATTTCGCCATAGTGTGTGGTTAATTTTATTAGTATAACTTGCTGGCAGTTCTTCGGCTTTGATATATTACAACTGTTGTTATTATTTGGTTTAGGATGCGTTATAACATCGTACATCAAGACCAGTTACTGTTATTGAAAGGTTTGATATAAATTATTCTTTTATATTTAATGTATACAAATTGAAATAAATGTCGCAATATCAATATTAGACGTGGCTTTAATGAGATTGTTCCTAAATGCAGAAGTTGTAAATATAAAATATCTAATTTTTACGTTTGGGGCTGTAGTTCTAATACCAGTTACCGTGTTATGTGACGACTCTTGTCTTTGAAGGTTAATACATGTGTCTGATATTACAATTAATATAACCTCGGCGGCAAACTCATTACCGGAAGGAGGAAGATCCATTTTGAATTTTATTAATCAGTTATTTGCGACATTTGTACTTAACCGTACTTTTGTGCCAAATTTCGTATTCATGTACGTACCGAAAACTACAAATACTCTGTTATAATTCATTAAATAAAGATCAATTCTTGCGTTTAACTATGCTATGGCCATGCGGTCATACGACTTGCAATAGCAGTATTTATAATTTGTACAATGTTCAACTATGTAATAAGCAATGCTTCGCACTTCACTAGTTATTCTGAGATACAATTTTAATATTTTTGTATTTTAATCTGCACGCCATGTGCATCCTAGTGCTCCTTTCACGATTAAATGGTTGTTTGTTCGAATACACCAAACTTAACATATTTAAGCAGATACCATTTTATACATTGAAAAATGAAATTGTTTATATTTACACTGAATGTACACTCGTGTGTGAATTTGATTGTTATTATAGATTAAGTTACTGACACTGAGTTCGTGATATAATTGGATCAGGTGCAGACTATATTTAGCTTAGTGAAATATACACATAAGAGTAGTAGAGTATCGGGTACGATGTAGTCGCGTCTCCCCAGTACAGCGGGGTGGGCGTAGGCCGGCCGGTGTGGAACGCCAAACGGTGGCAGTGCGCGGACGCCGATGCGGGCGCGCCGAGTGGCAAGCGTGGCTTGTTTCAAGTTCGTCGCGACTCGCAACGAGTGCGTATCGGGCGCGGTGAGGCGCATCGGCTGTGGCCCGCGCACTCGTGTATTATAATTAGCAGTGAGCCGTGGGAGGCGCGGCGGGCCGCACCGAGTGGCGGCGGGCGATGCGCCGCCCGTGCCCTGCGCATGCTGCGCCTACACTACTTCTCGGACAATCCTGCTCTCGCCGTCGAAGACGACGAGGAGTCCGTCTACTCTATCGAACTTATCAAAGAGTTCGAGGCAGTCGGCCGAGCGTGGAAAGCGTTTCTTGCCGACTGGTTACTAAAAGGTGTCGGCTTGTTTACATCTCCCACGCTTAGTCTGCGTCTTGTCATTTACACGCGCGGCTTGACGTTTTTCAGCTTCAGTAATGCAAACGTTTTTAGTTTGTTTTTATTAGTATCACTAAATAGTAAAAATAACCTTCGAGTCCCAAAAAGACTATATTCTTGCAATTAACACAATAGTGGTAAATGAAAGAGTTTTTATAGCAAGGAGAACAAAGCGACAAAATGAGTTTATTTTAAATTCTTTCAGTAATAATGGGTGGTCGACGCACACACCGAATGAAGATCAATAATTAATAATATTAAATATCTTCTTAAACAATTTCACACTGAGGCAAGACTTCGCCTTGACAGATCAGTGTTATATTATCTTTGAGGCAATTCGAAACCGATGTCTCGTACTGTTTTCATGATCCCGATAATGTCAAGTCATATGTGTAATGTATTTTGTTATCGTGCATTGCTTAACTAAAAAACCATTTAAGTTTATTTTCAATACTAACCTACGATTTTTTTAGGTAATAAATAAATTATTGCAATATGTAGACGTTCATTGCAACCTAATAAATAATTATAAATACGTTTGTTGCTTTGGTTATCCTTGTGCACAAATTTATGGATTCATAAGCCAACTAACTATAAATAATTTTAGCTGTACTATTTCCTCTCCTCGGATATGTATCACCTAGATTTAATGTTACGTCATACGAGGTTCTAGATGACGTTATTATGACCTTAGCGTCGATGAGCTTGGTTTAGATATTGAATTAAATAAATAAACAAACCATCGCGCGATTATATCGTGAGCTGTAATTGTAATTAATCCTGTCGAAATGCCAGAGTTTATCAAATTTTTATCATTAAGCGTTCACTTAAAATAGATAAATTTTTTGTCGACTTTGTAATGTTCATTGGTTCCGTATAATAAATATGAAAGATAGGAGATGGAGACATATGAGATAGGATACTTATTTGGCATGTATTTTAATTGAAAATTTATTAAAAATATTTAAATTATTCAATAAACACGTCCAACCAAAAGAAGACTAATAATAATGAATGTAACAGAACATCGCGTTGTGATAAAGTTATTGACCAAAGAAGGAAAATCCACTAAACCGTTATGGTAGTGTAATGGAAGGCGCTTATAGAACTCACCGTCCGCGTGAAGCCATGATTTACAAGTGGCGTGCTTAAAAACAAGACCGAGAAAGGTTTGAATATCACCGCTTTTCTGGATGGACGATTGACGGATGACAGAGCCATGTCAAATATCAAAAAATCAAAAATTAATATCCAAAGTTAACTGAAAAAGAAACAGTACTCGTTGCTATATTAGATATAATCATGAATATCCTACATGATCATTTTGGCATGACAAAACTCAGTTGAAAGAGAGACTCAGATGAGAAGGTCCGCACCGCATTAAAAGCAACACCAAATTATCGTTATAAGTATTTTTTGGAGTGTGAAAATACTAAACCAATTTGGTGCGGGTTATGACTGTAGATGAGATGTAAGTTAAAGGAAAAATTGTGAAATTTGCTGAAAAAAATATTACTTTATCTAAAAGTGTTAGTTCTTTTAACGTGCATTTATTTTAAGTGAATTATGATCATATCAAACTAATATTATTGACGTTAAATTTTTGTTTGTTTTCACGAAAAATTAATAATATTGATAAGCAACATTGAATAATATTTTATTTATTAGATAACTCATCGTAAATAAGTTTAATTTAAAAAAGTGGGAAAAGTAACAACACGGATTATAAATGCTTAGTATTATTATTAACTTTACTCTCTCTACTATCCAAAGTATTAATTTTAAACGTTTACATACCTTAAACGCCCCTAAATATTGACTTTTAAATTCGAACCAGTGACTTCAGAAATATAACGAGATATTTAAATTAACTCGTATTTAAATCCGCGTAGCGCGGTGTACCACGAATTATCACACAGTACGGAGGAATATATTGGTTCTTCATATATCTCATTGCTTAAAATATAGCGCGATATATCCTTATACGTATTAAACGTACAAAACCGGGATATTAACTTATCTATACTATTTCGTTACAAATAAATGAAGATAGCTTTTTCACATTTTGAACATAAAGGTAGTTGAAATAACATCTAAAGAATGCTTAAAAATCTATACTTGTTTCATTGATACATCCGATTATGTTAGAACATTGTACAGTTGTTAATATTACATCGCGTGAAGATTTCTGACATAGTACCATCAACATACACAGTTCATCAACAGTCGTGTAGGTGACGTGCTAGACATTATAAAATTATTTACAAAAAAGAGCCAGTGCAACGCAAGCCGGCTATCATCTAATATTTTTATATTTTTGACGTAGATAGTATTTTATATAAGCAATTTTGTTTAATATTTTAAGTACTTTGACCGATGTTTTTTTCCCTCTATGTTGACATACAATATAGCTGTCATCTATTAGCCGTTAACAGTTATGCTCAATGTTAAATGAATTCGAATTTTGAAATTTAATATAAAATAAAACCAGTTTGATTTAATAATATACATCAAGAGTTATTCTAATTGGCTTCACATTATCACATAATTTACTGTTAGGTACTTATGTACGAACCAACGCTATAATTTATGAAGTAACGATTTGTACGAGTGAATTTTTGTGGGCTGTTCTACAATTAGCAATGCCAATGTTCTCATTATAAAGTCATTTAAGATAATTAACTAACGGATCTGTCAAGTTGTTGACAGTTGTCCAACGTGTTAGTGCTCGTGTTTTGAGCTCCATTGATTGACTGATTAATTAAACTTTAACCCATATAAGACATTATTTATTGAATGGTCCCTTTCCACATACCTAAATAAATCGCAATTTGGTGCTTACAGCAGATTAATGTTTTTTTTGACGACTTATAGAATTATAACGCGTTTTGGCTTTACATATACATGTAAATGTTTTTTAGGGTGTGTCTGTAACCGTACGAGTACGGAGTAAGTAAGAGACTCGTGCATCGGATTTGAATGTTGTCATTCGTAATTTCCCGACTACCTCCTACTTTCTTTTAATGTGCTAGAATAGATTTTTTACCCTGAATCTACCTACTAGAAATATAAAGAAAAAATCCATACATATTGAACGACTCTGTCTATTTCCGTTAGTGTCTTGCGGATTAGCAGGTATTAGTATCAAATATTCATCTTACACATAATCGATACGTAATACTCGTTATCTGCATTAGTTATTATTATTATAGGACGTTGTTCTGGCCGTATAATTTGACGCTAGTGGTCTCACGAACAAGATTATGTACACTGTAAAGGGTATTAGTTAGAGAACGTTGCGAGGGTGTATTATTATGAAAACGTGCTTCCATTAGGTTAACCATTGTTGACATGATACAAAAGCGATATTCCATATGAGAGTATATAATCACTGCAAGGCCAATAGGTGGTTTATAATTAAAGTATGGACGGCACTATACGTAATAAACAGTTTTATAAAAATTCTAATATTTCTATGTTTTTCTTCTATCAAGCATGTAGAAAAGATAATTTAAAAAGCATAATTGTGAGCTTTTATTTTGCAGTACAAGTGAATTATAATTAATTTTTTCGATCGAGAATATGTTTATATAATCTCGATTGAAATTGATTGTTTGTTCAATTAAGTTAAAAAAGTGAGATTTTTAGGCTCAGTATTTTATTTTTGGGATAGAAATACAAAATAATTGAAAAAATTTTGGTGCAACGGAATAACAAAGAAATTAAATTAATTAATTTACCGCACGGCAAAGTCGAATTTAGCGTTAACGATGTTTTTATTTAGTTCAATTAAAATTTCTGAACGAAATTTTACGATAGTGAAAAGCTCGTCGGATCGAAAAATAATTGCTTTTAGATTTTATAAACTTGTAATCTAAATCTCAAAACAAATATTGACGAGTTTGTGATTTGCGTTTTTTGTTTTGATGCTACAATACGCTGGATTTTTTTTAAATTACAAATTAGTTCACGAGACGGATTTTGTTTTCACTAAGAATCTAGACAGATTTTGTTTTCACTAAGAATATTTAGGGTTTCCATGTTATTTTACTGTATCTTGTTAGAGTTCATATTTAATTTGAATTGGTTTGGAGTTACGCGAGCGTTTCTACAACAAATCTTCAACTAGTAGGTAATAAATCGTTTCGACTAACCGGTAAAACGATTCATATTATAAGAATATATACAATATATTATTGCATTGTCTATGCATTTTATTATTACCAATTATTCAGTTGCAGTGTTAGTTACCCTATGTCCCCTGTACCCTCCACAACGCGAATGCAGAGTTTCATGATGATCAGTTAAGCAGTTAAGTCAGTTACCGTAACAAATTATGAAAGCATTTGAATCTATACTAATATTATTAAGAGTTAAAATTTTCTGTGTAGAGGTTTATCCCGGAACAAATGACTCAATTCTAAAAAAAAAACACAAGTGATTTATTTTTTACCAAGAGAGCTACATTATTTCCGAGTGTTATAAAGTATATTTATATGTTATCGTTTTCTTTTTTAATAAATTATATAATAAATAATAATTAATAAATAATAATTTTGTTAAATATAGGCATTTTGGTTTGTTTGATTAAATATTTTATTAATATCCAAATAGATGTAAAAGTGTTTTATAAAATAGTTCATCTGTGCATAAAACGATTAATTTGATTTATTTATTTGCAGTTAGTCCATTTATTATATACATTTGGCAATGCAAATGAACCGAGAAGGCTGATTTTTGTATATGTTGTAGGGAGGGCTTAGAAAAGCTTAACTTGAAATTGTCGAGATGTTAATCAAAATATTACTAAAATTTGTTTATTATAATATATATATATATATAAATTTCATTATTTTTTTTTCAGTCGAGCGGTCTAATTCTAATTACTTCTAATTTCAAAGTATCAAATCATAATCAGGTAACTCTGAAACATGTACATTGAAAATATTATACTGTTTCCTATTTTTGTTCAAATTATTACTATCATTATAATAGGTGGAGTATATCGCTGTCAAAGCGAACAAAAGTCCGCTTCAGTACACATTGGTAATGCGGGAAGACTCGTCTGACTGAACCAATGTTAACTTTGAAGTTTATTGAATACCACTAGAAATTTATTTTTATATTATCTAATATAACCATAATAAGTTAATTTAAAATTTAGCCTACAGGTTTACCAAATCGATTGACGTTATGTATGCTATACAATCGACTTCGATATTTACGAAAGGGTTGGAAGTAGGATGTTTTTGAATTACGCTTCGTAGACTAATCTTCTATCTGTAAGCAAAACAAATACAAAATAAACGTTAGTGTCATAATATCTGCTTTATTGAAATAATAACGTATATACATATATTGTATTAGTTAAAAGTTCGCTAGGAAAATGAAATTTGTAAATGTAAGAAAATGTATCCTGTAACTACCGTATTTTATATCATATTTCATTAGAATACCTGAAATTACACTGAAAGGATACCCTTTCACTGTGATTGAGTATCAAACATCCGAATATAAAGGGGATTGCAATTTTAGCATATTTCCATTAAAATATTACTGCAAGTTATTTGAGTCGATGTTCAATAATTATTTGATATTGAATTACATAAAATTTAATTGCGATCATATTTAGTAGTCGGTATAAATAAAATGTTATTAAAATTATTCTTTGCAATGTCTTACGTATGTAAATAACGTTTATGTTCATGTTTGTTGGACTATTTTCTGTGTAGGCATCTGTCGTAAACTAAGATGTTATTTCCTGGCCTGAACTTCCTCGTGACATTAAAATTGAGGAAAAAACTAAGCTATCGAGTTTCATTTTTACAGTATTTTTATAATATTTATCTTTCTTTGCTTTATTCAAGATTATAACTGTATAAACTATATTTTGATAAATGAATAAATTGTATACTAATGAATATATACATAAATCTTATTTTGAATATTTCATAATGGTAAAGTCTGTATGACCTGCCTAGTAAATGGTATTACAATTAAATTGATGTCTTTAATTTATTGTTAAAGATGATAAGGAAGAAAACAAATCAATTACTACAATTTTATTTTAATATTGTTATTATCGTTATCAATATATACTAAAGCCGTAAAAAACTACAAGGAAAACTTAAAGGCATGGTTGTCCTTATCGCATTTAAATAAACGTTTTAATAATAAATAATTTTACGCTCAATTGTAACTATTTTATTTAATTCTACTTATGTTCAATTTTATTTATCGTTTTTCAGAGGAAGATGAGTCGCAGATATTCGTGAAGTTTTTCAAGTTCCACAAATGCTACGATCTCATCCCAACGTCCGCTAAACTGGTGGTCTTCGACACCCAGCTGCTCGTGAAGAAGGCTTTCTTCGCTCTAGTTTATAACGGTCAGTAAGATTTAATGCAGATTGTTTATACGAATGCGATTTAATGTTTGGCAACATTGTTTTTTTATTGGTTCGCCAAGTGTTGTTTACTGTAGCGATTTAAAAGTATTTATAAAACCACAGCCACATCTTGTGAGCTTGCAGGGTCACTATATGAGAGGTTCGTACTTCCGTAGTACCTTTGCGTATCGCCGGCGATCGAACCCAATTCCGTAGGTATGTGTATGACTTAATGTTATGATTTTTCAAAGCGATATGATTTCTTTGACTTTGTCATTTATTAAGGTTCATGAAGATTAATGGATTAAAAATTTGTCGTGTTTAAGTTTTAATCAGTTCGTGTTATTTTTTTAGTTGAAAGGATTAATAATGTTATTAATTCTTAACCAGCAGATGAAGTAAAAAGTTTTATGAAAGGATGTCTTCGGTTCTTAATCCCTTAGGTTGCAATTTCTTTAAAATTTTAAACGGACATAAATAAGTTTACCAAAAATTTTGAAAATAATAAAAGTAAATTTGAAATAAATTTCAAACGCACCAAATTAATTATCGAGTGATACGAACTGTGATTACGAATGTTTAACGAAATGTATGATCTGTATTGAAATAGGTCGAGCTTGACGTCATATATATTAAGAAATTCGTTTCAGAGCAATGTTTATTTATATTTTGCGGAATATTTACACTTATTTACACATACAATTGTTGGAAATATTTATATATGTTAATATATATTCAGTTGATAAGAAGCTTATAATTATATTTATTCTCCGCACTTGTAATACTTTATAGCGACACATCAAATACGATAGAGTTGAATTGAAATGTACCTCGGTGAAATGTATGTCGGTGTATTTTATTCAGCAGAGAATTCGTATTCTTCGAAACTGGATCTAAGAATCTCAAGTACCTATATACATAATAATTTTATACGAAAGGTATAACAAAGTAGGTGAGAGACGTCTAGACTTGAATACATGTTCTTTTAAGAAAATATTTTTTTAGATCAGGTCTAAAGAAAGTTAAATTTATTTTGTTCATTCCTATGATCTGATCTATGCGAACACTAACTTAGAGGTAATTAATGAGATATTATTTGGAACCTAATTCTTTTTAAACGTGTAATCAAATAAGAATTGAAGATGAAAATCAACTTACAACTTTTATTCGTTTCCTAGAAGTTTGTGCAGAGGATATCTTTCTTGGGAAGTTAAGTGGTATTCGTATGTGATTATATATTCGAACAGCGTTCGCATAAATTTTACGACAATGACGGATCAATTTATACACGTACATATATTATTTTCTTTGTATTAGAGCGGTACTAAATGTAAAAAACGGGGCTAACATCGATTCCGTTTATGAATGGAATGTATTTTTAGGAATGGAATGTATTTTTAATGTTCTTTAAGGGGCTATGCAACCCGTTTTAAAAACAATCGCCCTCAAAATCTGACGACGTAACTTCTATAATTTTGGGCTGAATATTTGGTCTTCTGTAATATCTTTAAATTTGGCAACATATAAACGTCGCTTTGGGACAGATCTGTATAATTATATTCGCTTTTTTTCCTTGATGATTTTTGTCCGTTTAGTATGACTGTAATGAACCGTGGAAATCAAAGCGGTGAACATATTTTAATTATGGACGTAACATCTTAGTTCCCAAGGTTGGTGGCGCAGAGGCGATGTGAGGAACGGTTAATATTTCTTACAGCACCAATGTCTATGGGTAATGTATTTACTAGGTGGCCCAAGTAAATACATTGATTGTTCACAAATCAAAAATCGTGTGCGATCGTCGAAGTGGTGACACTCTGATAGTCCATTTAATGCATATATTATAGCCAACTAATTAAATTAACCTTTTAATTAAAAGCAAAGCCATTTTATTAAACGGCGCCGTTCAACCAGCGACATATATAATGTTTTTTTTTTGGGCGTGGTTTCTTCTCATACTAAATTTGCGACTTGAATGGTGATATAGTTGATGAATATGGTTTTAATCGGTCGTCTAAGGCACGAGTCGTCTTCAATCGATTTCCAACCGTGCTTAAACAGTCATGCCAAACTGCTTGAGGTGTATCTTATTAATTTTAGTTTTAGGGGATTTTCATCGGTCAAGAACATTGTCACAGCGGCATATATTATTCATTATTGTAGTTTTCTTCGAAATAGACGGCCAGGTATTTTATACGTACATATATAATAATATTCATATTTCCACTCATATTCCTTCCATTTTGCCACCGTTTTAAACCTTATTTGACTAATGCAAATTTAATGAGCGTGAATTAATATTCTAATTTTAAGTATATATAATTTAAGTTTTAAATGAAATATAAAGGACTTTATTTAGTCAAAATTGTCGGGTTAATATTTATCCTAAGGTCAAGGATACTTCAATTAAACAATGAAGCATATAATTTCATCAATATATTTATTTTTTATATCGATAAACTCGGCAAATATTAAACTTCGAATCTCTGCTTGCGTTTAATTTTAAATGAAATGTCAATTATTTTATGCTTTAATAATAAAGCTAAACGCACACAAATGCTTCGATCAGCGATGGTATTATTGCGAATGTGTTATTTATAAGATGATATTTTATACGCTGTATATAAATGATGACAAAGCGAATTTATTTTCAATTGTGAATTATATTTGAAGCTATGCGAAAGGTATACAAAACGAGTTATCTTATGGTTTATGTTGTCACAGCTCTCATTCGATCTCATCGTACGCTGACTCCGTAAGAAACAATACGCCAGTTCCCGTGGAATTTAAGGTGTTCGTCGTTCCATACTATTTTATACGATATATTTTTGCTTGATAGGCTAAGTATCTAAAAAAAGAATAAAAATAAATAAATATTAATTTGTATAAGAAAATACAAATATAGAACATGATTTTAAACTATGTTCTCCTAAATCTTGTGCAATTTTCTTGGAAGTTTTTACAAATGATAAATAATAAAAGAATCTGATATTTCTATTGGTTGAAAGATTTCCTATTTAAATATTTAAATTGCATTCTCCACTGCTTCTGTAATGGTTGGTATTGTTTCTTACGGTGTTGCAATAAAATGATTTTGTGATAATAATCCCCTTTATTTTATTTGATATCTACTAATTGACCATAATAGATTTTGTGTTTGTCTCAAGGAAGGGGAAACTCTTTTTTTTTAAATATTGCGATTATGTTTTTTTTTTTTACAGTGGAGATTGGCAATGGCTGAATACAACATTACATTGTTAGTTTTTATGAAATAAATTATTAAAATCTAAAATAAACCATCTAGATAGATTTCATTAAAATCGTGTCGAGTATTTACATCTTTATATTCTATGTTCTAAGCGAACCCCGTATGTCCCCGTTTCGTGTATACAACTACATCTAATAAAAATAAATATATAATTTTTAGCAATAAAACACCTTTATTTTGATATTGTTTCATGTGATTAGTGCCATTATTAGTGCTATTAAATCATCGAAATAATATAGACTTCTTAATAAGTTATTTTAGGCATAATGATCAGTATTATGTTTTAATTAAGAAGAACATTTAACAGTAGATCTGTAGAATCTACAAGTTACACGTTACACGAACAAACTGATTGTTTGTCAATAAATGTTTAAAGTAAGTTTAGGAAACGCAAGGAAGGATAAGAAAAAATATATTTATCATAAATATATGAAAAAATAATTATTCAACTTCAACTACAAATATCGTGTCGTACGTAAAAAATTTAATAAGTTATTATTTGGTCCGTATTTCTATTGAATTAGTTATTTATGGATTATTATTTATTTATTTATCGCAAATCATTTAAATTTTTTTTCGAGTTAAAATCATGCCACGCGATTACGAAAATCATTTCGACTACAATTGAATGAAAGAATATGCAAAATATGTCAACTGATTAAATTCCTTTAATATGAGCCATGTGTAACTTTATACAATATACATAATACAATAGAAATAAAATCTAGCAAAAAATATCGTGGTGTGTGTTATAATAAAGTGGATAAGTATGTATGCCAGCTTTTATGGCGATCGATCGAACTGTCTCAACACATATTATAACAACATATATTTTAACTAAAAACACTAATGTTTAAGGTATACATAACACGAAACAGTATACATACAATAATATATTTATCTTCGAATAGTGTGAATCGATAAGCGTCGTGATTACATAACTTATGTCATAAATTTGAGTCTACAGAGCGTTAATAATAAGAAAAATATTTTTACGCTATATTAACGCGTTCGTCGGTCCATGACATATGACATTTGAGCAGGACAGTAGGTAACCGTTGTGCCATTTATTACGATAAATAAATACAATCAGATCAATTTTAACAGATGTCTGCATTGGTTCTGATAAAACTAAGCAGGTATGCAATATAATTTCGTACCATAACCAATTAATATCAATATGTAAAAAGGCAAAGATAAAAAGTCGCAGGACCTTTTTCTCCTCTGTTTGTCTGTCAATATGTTTTTGTATCATAGTTGTTCGACGAGTTTTAGTGCTTTCAATGGAAAAAAAAGTTCATATTTTCGATAGTAATCATTGTTGAATATCATTAAACGAACCTAGTCCGATTAATTAGTTCCATACGTTACTTTTTACAACATCAATGCGCCAGCAGTCACGGGTACTAAGATGTTTTATCTCTTTTTTTCGTAATAACACCAACACACACAAACAACACAGTCTTCGTATCGAAACGGGACGATAAGTATATAAGGGGTGGCTTGTTCAGTGTTTGGTTCGGGTTCAAAATTACAAGTAACGCAAGATAAGATTAAACGATATTTCCTTGCTTCCATTGCCCTGCGCTACTACATAATATTATATAATATTTACGTTCAATATTTGTCTCCGAGCTATTTACTATATATATATATTTACAATATGCATTACGAACATCGATGTTGTTTTGTTGTTTTTCTTCAGTAAAACAACATTGTAACATTCGTAATCCTGAGAGTAAATAATTCATATTCCGATAACCTAATTACTAACTGATTTAAATAATTATACGGCTTCGTTTCATTCGTAATATATAATTAAAACTTAATAAAATTAAGTGTTATTATTTATATTTTAAACGAGTTTCTGTTAAAGATAATAATGACACGCAGATATGTAAATAAATGATATCAGACTAGCGACTCGTCCCGGCTTTGCAAGGGTGCAATTTATTTTTTAAAGAAAATGAGAAGTGCCAAAAATATATTAATTGGGTTTATTTATTTCATAACGATTGCAATTTATTATTTGATATAAGGATGGTCATGTTATTTTATCGGTCATGTAAATCGCAGTAAATATATTTATTTCTGTGTTATACTTTATGTATATATACACTTTTTATTCCGCTGCTAAAGCCGCTTGGTAGTATTATACAAAACACTGTTCAAATTATTTGTTTGAGTAATTAGTACGTGTTTACGATTATGTTCGGTACTGCGTTAACGTCACAGTAACGCCACTTGATGCTGAGTCGTCAGTACTGTCCATACCCATACACGTTGACGTCATAACAAATTTTAACCATTCTTTTCCATGGGAACAAAGATATTAGGTCCCTCGTGTCTGAAGTTACAGTAGCTTACTCACCCTTCAGATCGAAACACAACAATTCTAACAATAAGTATTTAATATATGATGAGTGGGTGGTACGTCCAGAAGTGCTGGTACAAAGCCCTACCACGAAATGAAATTCGAGATGGTCAATTGGTGGATTCGAGTCAATTTAATAATATTTCGTCTTCTTCTTTCGAATGTCAAATCATAGATTACAGAAAGAGATAAAATCAGTGCGTAACTTGAATACTTGATAAACAACGTATTCGTTCGTCTCTATTATAATTTTTATTGAATATTCAAACTAAAAGTGTCTGTCATTGAACTCTATCAACAAATGTTTTATGTTAATAATTTGAATAGTTTAAATTTGTAGCTTTTCTTGATGTCATGCTATTTAAAGCAACAAAAAAAATATATACCTAATGTCAAACGAAAAAATATACAATAGAATGAAAGAATTGATACAATGTTATTAGTTTTCTTTTTTTTAAAATACATTTGCCTTTTAATTTACGTAACACAGTATATTGTTATTTGATACACGATCGCTTTTCCATTCGGTTCGTGTGTGGTATATTTTTTTCGCTGAGTCTAAGATACTAACTGGGCAAATTTATAAACACACATTCAAAACGCATTCCAAACGATAATATAATTTTTTAAAACATTATGAAGACAAGCTTGCAGAATTATGAAAATTAAATCATTTCAAATATTTGGATGTTATGATTCTTATCCCAGTGACACGTGTGCCGATGTTTTTTTTTTTTAATATAAGTAAGAAAGATTAATATGTTATTGAATATTTGTTCGCAGGTGTTCGCGCTGCACCACTATGGGATTCACAGAGGCAGAGGTTCGTGGGCATGCTCACGATCACGGACTTCATAAAGATCTTGCAAATGTATTACACCAGTCCCAACGTGACCATGGATGAGCTGGAGGAGCACCGTCTGGAGACGTGGCGACGTATGTTTTAAATACTTCTTATATGTAGCTTTCTAATCGCGTATTCAAGGAGTCAAAATCTATGTGAATAGGTATAGAGAAGTGGCAACACAAAATGTGTAATGGTAATAATTATCTTATTGTTTTCATGCTTTACACTTGACGAGGTTGAGGCGAAAGATTGTTTATTTTCTTGCAATTTTAAACTATTTGAAATTTTTATCCCTATTTTAGGGTTCCGCACCCAAATGGCAAAAAACGGAACCCTTATAGATTCGTCATGTATGTCTGTCTTTCTGTCCGCCCGTATGTCACAACCACTTTTTTCCGAAAGTATAAGAACTATACTGTTGAAACTTGGTAAGTGGATGTATTAAGATTTTCACACTAAAAAAAAGAAATTTTGGGGCTTACCCATACTAGAACTGAAAACCAAAAATTTTTTTTTCATCTAACTCATACGTGTGGGGATCTATGGATAGGTCTTCAAATACGGTGTAGAGGTTTCTTTATAATTTTTTCTTTATTGAATAGTTTGCGCGAGAGACACTTCCAAAGGTGTAAAATGTGTCCTTCCCCCCTGTAACTTCGAAAATAAGAGAATGATAAAACTAAAAAAAATATATGATATACATTACCTTGCAAACTTCCACCAAAATTAAGAAATAGAAAATTGTTTTGAACGAAATCTAGTAAGTAGTTTTTTTTTAATACGTCATAAATCGTGAACCGCAATTTACCTTTCATTCAATCAACTCAAATATAAAAATAAAAAAAATAATTTCATAAACCTAAACCTTGTTACTTGCCGCTACGGAACCCTTCATGGACGAGTCCGAGTTGCACTTGGTCGCTTTTTTAATAGACTAGCTATGCGTAATCGCACGCTCTTATTACTAACGGTTCCGGTTCCACTAACGTAATACGATATGTAGAAGAATACTCGACATTTGTGTGACGACCGGCAATGTCAATGCGATGCGTCTGCAACGTCAAGACTCTAAGCCCGAATCTATGCCCTTAGGAGCTTCACAGAATCATTGATATTATAATCATAGCAATGAACCAAAGGTTTTACGTTACGTTTGTAAATACCATGGTGAACAGTCCATGCTCATATTATAACTATAGAAGTTAGGTGAGTAAATTCTAAGTAGTGTAATATTTCTGACTTCAACAGAATTCCCAATGAAGTATTTTCGAAATATGCCTCGCATTGTATCTATTTAAATGTAAATTAAATACAAGAATGTTGATTTTGCCTCGTGATCTTAAATTTACGTTAAATATTATCTCAACTCTCGAACAGAAGTTAACAATAAACATGTAATGGTCACATTATTACGTAAGTTGTTATGCAATAATATTTTGCTCGGATCGCATTGTCGATTGCACCTAACCTTTGTTTTTCCTTAATACGTTGTGGTACAACGTATTATTTTGCTGCGTGGACTAGAGCATTGACCTCGTATGACTTGCTTAATCTTTATTTTAAAATAATAAAATTTGCTCACAAGAGCGACTTATACGCGATATTTTATCTTTAATGTATCAAATGTGGCAGACCTACGATTAATAGGATGGTTTTGTGCAGAAATGTTCCAAAACACAGAAACACTCATGACAGTTATTAAGATTTGCATGAGAAAACATTTTTATAGCGATAACAAACCTCTTTAACTACATATGTACGCAGCTGTAAGGTTATACGTAAGACATTTTTATGAGATTGATATCTACATTTAAATTTCAATAACAATAACTTTAATTTGTGTCTGTGGATCGGAACATGTCTGCCCAACATGGTCGAATTGAACCTTGTAAAATGACGATTCAAAAGTGCTTGTATGAGTATACATGAATAAATTTAATATACATTTTGAATTTGAGATATTAAAGTATTTCGCGCAAAGCTTCAGAATAATATGACACAAGAAATTCTAAGCATCACTTATAATTATACCACGAATAATATAATTTATTTAACTTTGTACAATTAAGTTATCGTAATTATAGTGCTCATAGAGTAAGTAGTTCATTTATAATGATTATAAATTATAAGCAGTAAATTTTTATTCTTTAATATTAGCGTAACATATTCAAAAGCACGAACGTTGCAATAAAATTGATGCAACTACAACATACTGAAATAGGTGACTTATCAAAATGATTTATCGCAGTAATTTGAGCAAGTGGAAACATATATTAAAATATCCTATATGTATTGAGTAAGTTGTAATGTTTCGTGATATTAAGTTGTTGTTATTTAATTTATTTATAAATTAGCTAGAAGAATTTAGTTCGGTAGTTACCTAAATGTGATTGATATTATATCTATTTCATCTCAGTATTTCGTCACAATTTTCTTAAACAAGCTTTGTGATATAGTGTTATTTTTAATACATATCGTTTTGTTTAAGTACTAATTTATTTAATTTCATGATAATATCTATACTCAGTATTATAAAGCTGAAGAGTTCGTTATTTTTATCTCAGTATCTACCACTCTGTAGTGAAATATACGCAACTGTGGGTTAGAACCAATAGTGGTTCTAGCCCACGGTTGCGTAAAAGTAAGCAACGCGAAATCGTGCGGAGAAGCTAGTATTAATATGAAAAAAATCTGTAATAAGTATCAGAAGGTCTATAGATTCGTAATACGCAAAGTTAAAATTTGTCGAGGGTTTTAAACTTACAACACCGAACAAACTAGATGTTTGTGTGATTCGCTGAGATACGGATCACTTGGTGATAGGGCCTGCCTTAGCATGTACCAGCCACTCATCATTTATTCTACCGCCAAGCAGCGATACTTGGTATTGTTGTTTTCCGGTTTGAAGGCTGAGAGTCAGTGTGACTACAGGCACAAGGGACACAGCATCTCAGATCCTAAGGTTGGTGGCGAATGGGCGATGTAAGGAATGGTTAATTGTCTAGTAGTAACCACTTAACATCAGTTGGGTCATTTGTCGGTCCGCCTTCATATTACATAAAGAAAATGTTCTGCAGTAGTACGACGTTAGCTTAGGCGTTGAATTTATTCACTATTAAGTTAATTACATTTATAAAAATGATGATATGTTAATTGTTATATATTTAATGTTTACAGAGGTGCTGAAGGGATCCGTAATGCCGCTGGTGTCTATCGGACCCGATTCCTCCTTGTTTGACGCGATCAAGATGCTCATCACGAACCGCATACATCGGCTGCCGGTCATCGACCCCGATACCGGCAACGTCCTTTATATACTCACTCATAAAAGGATACTCAGATTTCTTTTCCTTTATGTAAGTATGGTTTGTTCTGTATCTTACGTTACGTTTAAATATATCATTACGTCGCTGATAGATTTTGAGAAGTGTCGATTAGAAACCCCGTTCAAGCTTGTGGCGTTTTTATTTTGTATATACAACGGTGTTATAAACATGTACTGTAAGATGTTCTGAAACAACCCAATATACACAAGTATTTGAAATAATATTATTAGTTTAATAGATTGCCTAATTGCTTTGCACTCATCTCGCAAATAGATCGTCCGGTCTGTCTATTCTGAAGGTAAATTATTCGTAAATGACTAAGACGAGATTGACGAAGTATCCTCTACAGTCAAGACAATGAATATGACCCTCGATCTAATTTGTATATGATCCAGCTCTGATTGGCAATTTAGCTTTATGAGATGGTCAGCGTATTGTTGTCCAAGGGGTAAGTGATGCGAGGCTGAAAATAATTTCCATGTGTTTTTTTTAATCCTATAATATCAGATAATATTTCGTTTTGTTGTATAATTGTTAATTTTAACTACAATTAGAAGGTGAAATTTAATCATGCATGTGGATTTTAAGATTTTATAGGTCCCTTAATAGATTTTAATTTATTAATATCACGGGGTATCTATATTTCGTCCGATAATTTCATGTTCATTTCAAAATATACGTTCGAAGTAGCAGTCATAAGAACGTACATACGTTAAATATAAAGGATACACTAATTTTAACATTAATAGCGTCCTTGCGGAGCGGGTTAGGACGATAAATTAGGTCGAATATAAAAAAAAAAAACGCGGACGTGAACTTCGGCGTCCACCGCGTTACTTTATATTTTGAGGTATCAATAATGGCATATTCCGTCAAAAGCCGGAAGTCTGGCAATAGTTTTAGTTTTATTCCTTAGTATTTTTTTTATTATATTATTATTAATTTCATGGTATAGTCCCATTAAGTTAGATAATTTAGGAACTCCTGTAATCCATCCAGGGTTAAATAAGAATAAATTGATTGTTTCAGATAAACGAGCTCCCAAAGCCATCCTATTTGCAATGCAAGTTGCGCGATGTTCGTATCGGGACCTTGAAGGACATAGAAACAGCTACCGAGGATACTTCGATCATCGAAGCGTTGAGGAAGTTTGTCAATAGACGAGTTTCAGCTCTGCCCCTCATCGACACCGAAGGCCGCCTCAAGGATATTTATGCTAAATTTGACGTTATTGTAAGTTCACAATAAGAAAGGAATACCGCTGTTTATAATAATAATAGCATTTATTTAACAATCTTATATAATACGTTTCTTTCTTAAATATTAAATTTTAATATTCGACACCAGTTTCGCCAAGATTGTCTTACTTAGTTGCATAGGCCTCCCCTAAAGCTTGCCACAAAGTACGATCTTGTGTCATTCTTCTCCGTGTAAAACCTGCTATTCTTTTTATGTCGTCTTCCCACCTGCGACCTTGTCTTCCTCTCTTTCGTCTGTATTGTCTTGGATACCATTCAGTTATATCCTTGGTCCATTTATATTTTTTGTTTCTCATCATGTGATCCGTCCACCGCTGTTTAGTTGGAAATAAATATCGAGTTGCACAGTGTTTGTGTGTGTTTTTATGACTTTACGCAATAAAACGGATAAATATAAATAAATATATAATAAGATTTTAAATCAACATGGTTATTTACATTACTGTAAGTATTCGAAACTGGATATGTACCATGTCTTTTATTTTTATTTGGTTGAGCTCGATATTTCGACATTATCTACGAATGTCTTGTTCACGAGACCACCAAATAAAATCCCGTTTCGAATACTTATAGAAATATATAATAGACAAATGAGACCTGCTATAACTATTGACTCTTTTAATTTTATATTAATTGTGCACTTTATTATTTACTTAGTTACTCGTTTCACTAATACTTTTTACTTTTAATAACTGTTTGAAGCCTGTTTATCAGCAGTTTAAGTACAGATTGCGGAATTTAATTAATAATTATGACGATGTTTTTTTAGAATTTGGCCGCTGAGAAGACTTACAATAACTTGGACGTTTCGCTGAAGAAAGCGAATGAACATCGTAACGAATGGTTCGAAGGAGTTCAGAAATGCAATCTCGATGAAACGTTATACGAAGTCATGGAAAGGATCGTACGCGCTGAGGTATTTTTTTTGTATACATTTATTGAAAATAGGCAATAGGCTCCCCTGATGGTATGTGTCGTTACCCAGACATTGACACTGTAATAAATATTAACATTTCCACCACTAAACGCGGGAAATAAGATGTCCCTTGTGCATTGTGGTACAACCAGATAGATATTTAAAAATGTATGATATATACTTAATTTATTATTACTTATTCTTAGTCTTCCGGAAGACAGGCATTTGACACAGTATACAATATGTTAATATCATAAAAAAAATCCATTTAAATTTTTAAAAAGTTACCCGAGCTAAATGATTAGTTAAATGAATGTAACTTCCAGGTGCATCGTTTGGTAGTTGTAGACGAGGAAGACAAAGTGATCGGTATTATATCACTGTCCGACTTGCTCATGTACCTCGTGCTGCGTCCGACCGGCGACTGTGAAGGGTCCAGTCTTCGCAACGAGCATGGCCCTATCGAGGAAAAAGACGAGACACAAAGTTCAGAGGACAAAGACAACGAAGGAAATACTCCGAACAACTCAGATGCTAAAGACGAAGAGTGCTAAGGCCAGTTAATGTGACCGAGTGACCGTGTATGTAACGTAAGATTTTTTCTAGTGTAAGCGACGAGCGTGGCTCTATTCACAGACGGTTGTGATTTAAAACGAAAAATATAGAAACAGTTCAGATCGAGTTTGAATTATCTAAGCAACATTTATTGTAATCTATGTCTAATATTCTTGCTGGTTATAAATAAATTTTCTTTACAACGTTATCTTTTATCATAACAAAGATTTCGTCCCGTTACCGGCCAACTGTCTACTTATTCCACTTTAATGATATAATATTTATTTGCATAATTATGTATAATTATAATAAAATTCTTATTGTCGAATAGCCACACATTTAAATATAAGATTCTCTTATTAATGTCCGTATTTGTAGAATCCAAAGTGAATATTCTTTTAGGTTCGTTATACATTAAATAAACAATTTCATAATAATGTTTTAATTGATGTTTAGATGACTTGTATATTTTGGGGAGTCTATATTTGTTTACTGTAGTTAATTCTGCTTATGTCGATCTTTTTTTTTAGTATGATTTTTTAAATATTATTTGTACAGATTGACACAGATGTTGGTGTATGTACTCGTAGACGTCGTCGCTGCGTTTTTTTTTTAACTTTATAGACTAGGTTTATCTTAATAGACTATGGGAAAATGATTTAATAGTTTTGGCGGATTTTTTTCGAAAAATCTTTGAAAATTAATTTGCATGTGAATGTCAGTTCACTATTTTGTCGTAATAGTGAAACGCAACAATTAATAATAACAATCTCCTTGACATTTTAACTCTTAGGTTTAAGTCTGTATACATTGCAAAATTCCTATTGGCAATACTTTTATTGCTCATGTATCAAAATTATCAAACGCTCCAAACACTTATTAATTAAACTTATGATCGATATATGATACAAGAGAGTTTAATTAAATCGTTCACATGAATAAATTTATTAAAGAACAAATGCATGTTCTGGAATAAATAATCTAATTTAGACTCTAATCGAGGTGAACTCGCGTGTTTGTCAAGTGTGTACTACTAACTAAAATTCCTGATTACAATCTCAAAAAATGTTAATCTTCAATTCATAATTAAACCACATTGAAAAACACGAGTGAACATCGCGTTGTCCTTATTTTTCTCTGTATAATTTTTGTTCCTTAATCTATTACCAAACAAATAAAAGATACGCATGTTGTTTTGGAGCTGACGTGCGCTGCAAGTATTATGAAATGTGTTATTAATTTATGTGTAGTTTAGAGAATAGTAATAACTTTAGAAATATTTGTAATAAATGTTGTATTAATATAGTAACTTAACATTGTAGCGGTATTCTGTAATGGCGATGAAATCGGCAATTTTAAAACTATTCAAATGTAGGACGTATCTACATTACAATCAAATAATGTCTTTTTGGTGTTTATTTGTGTCAAAAAAAAAAACGCACATAATATTAGTTCATATAGAATTTGAAATAAAACATGGTTCCGTGTAAGGTTGTTTTCATTTGCATATTTTAGGTTTCATAAATAAAAGTCGAATGTAATTTATTAAACATTCTATTACAGTTTGATAAACTTACGTTAAGTCGTTATATATATCACAAAAATGAGTTCCGAATCATAGCAGCTAAGATTTTATACGTACAAATATCCTCATTGGTCCAAAATTGTTTTGGTTAATCTTATATTAGCACAAGACAATATGATATCGCAAATACATATTTTCAAACACATTCCGAAAACTCTTAAAAGTCTATATTGAGATGTAATCGTGAAATTATATTACAATTTTTAAAATTTTCTTTATTTTCACATCAGTAGTATATTTAACGGTAAAGTGTATAATATCTTCTTAATAAATTTAGCATTTCTTACGAACCTAACTATATTACCAAGGAGACCCTTACAAACATCTTAGCACTTTTAAACACATCCACATAGAAAAAAGTTGGCAATTGGATTCTTTCTATCTATCAGCACAAATCGAATTGATTTCACTAATTCTATTACATTCATAATCACATTTTTTTATTTTTGCAAATTAATGTTCGAAAACTTGACATTAGAATCGAGTATGGTGCGCTATCTGTTTTAATAATTCGCAAAATAGACTAAACTGTCATGTCGTAGTTTTTATATTTTTCGCTAGATGGCGCTACCATGTTTTTATTCCATTTTCAAACTAGCGGTTCCACGTTCCTATTGCCAACTGTTTACCTTTCAACACCAAATAATCGCTGCAGTGATTCGGAACATAAGAACAGCGATAGCAGTAACGAGACAGCACAGTGATGTACTGGAAACGGTAGGTTAGCATGAATATTAATATAAACTAACACATTTACCATTATATCCTAAAGCAGAACGACTCTTCTGTAATATCTTTACATAAAACATAACATAAACAGCCTGTAAATTTCCCACTGCTGGGCTAAGGCCTCCTCTCCCTTTGAGGAGAAGGTATGGAGCATATTCCACCACGCTGCTCCAATGCGGGTTGGTGGAAGTAATATCTTTAATAATATAATTTTATGTTAAGTTGATCTTATTGCAGTATTTAACGATCAAAAATATAAATCAATAGTATTTGTCAATCAAGTGAACTAAAAAAATTACTATTATAAATGTTTAATGCGAAAAAAGGAAGATTTAAATATTACAGAAAAGTTCGTTCTGAGACACTTAAATATAAATTTATTTACTAAAATGGCCACAGTCTTTTACAAATGTACGATATAGGTACATAAAAAATATGTATTCTATAACAAAACATTTTAAAACTAAATAAAATTAAAATAATACGATACATTTTTTGCATAGCCCATATTTTCATAAAAAAATCCTATCACTTCCTCTTAGTCTTTGGCCAGCAAAAATTATGTCTTTTTTTTTAATTTTCATATATATCAAACCGCGTCTATGGTAAATCCTTTAACATTCTATACGTATAATATAAAATAATATACAATTATATTGCAAGTGTGCGTCACTATTTTGTCACAATATAAGGTAAACAATTAAAACTATATTAACAAAATCTTCGTGGCCATTTAACTAATATTACATTGCATTATGACTCTAAATAGACATCAATCGATTAAATACTCTTACGATTATATCATATATAGACAACAACAGTGGTTAATAATAAACTAACTACGTTTATGCATAACAGTATAAAACAATAGGAACGTAAAATGGCGCTATAAGATAAATAAGAAAACGAAAACAGAGATCACGTTGCATCTTGACTAGATTCGTAGCGATTGTTTAAAGAAAAATATTATGTTAATATCGAAGAACGCTATAAACTGGATTTAATTTAATGTGACGTCTAACATTTATGTATAACAAATTACACTTAATAACTAGGTATTACGTTCATAATTTAATAATATATTTGAATGTATCATGCTGGGTTGACCAATGGTAAGTCAGCATAATTATATTTATTTTGATGCAATCAGATCTTTTCATTGTTTAAAATTCGACTTCGTAATCTGCATTACAAATTGTGGTTATTAGATATTGCACATCACAAATCCAATGAGTAAATAAAAATACTTTGTCTCTCGGACCGTTTTTGTAATGTAATTTCAAATAAACGAATAATCGATATAATTTCAAAATTATTTGTCGTTTTCAATTTTAATCAATACTCTTAATATACTTAAGGCCTTTCTCATTCCTTCATTCTAAAGAGAGAATTTTAAAAATGTAGTTAACATTGAAAGTAAGACATTGAGAAAATTTCCTAACGATTGTATACATTTTCCCCGAAAATTTAAGATATTTTTTATCTTTATTCTTTAAGAAAAGCTAACAAGTATCAAACAACAACAACGTTTTCGCGAATAAGACTTAAATGTTACATACAAGATTACAATAAAATATCGCAATTCAGACGAGGCAAGCCTCTTAGACCATTGGGTCATATATCCTTTTTAGTATTTCTAGCTCTACATAGGTATATATAAGTAATATAATAACAAATATTTGATTAAAAAATTAAATTAATTAATATTTATATGTAAAATAACATACTTGAGCCGTTTAAATAATTCAAATAATAATAAGCAATAGTTACGTTTCAACCTTATTATTAAGTCCCTAGATTATAATATTATTAGAACGAAGCCAACGAATTCTGTCAAATGATTTTGTCATTTCAATTGTTTATGTTTATGTCGTCGATCATAAAAAATACGCGGAAACGTTAACCGTCATAGTTTTAACTAATTTGATCATTGATGTTAGTGAGTATTAATTTGTTTTTTATTAAGTTTCTTTTTTCGTTTATGACTATCGTTCTTCCAATAAGTCCTTATTAGACAATTTATATTAGGGTTAAGAATAGTTTAAATATTACATAAAATATCACATTTCCGAAAATGTCTCACAAAAAGTTATAGGAAAGTTTAAAAATAATGGAGTTAACCTTTATTCTGATAAAAGTTAGTTATGTTTTATACTAAATAAAATTATATTTATAGATAATTATTTGGTTAAAAAATTAAGAATTTTAAAAATTCGCTTGATATGTTTTTGAATCAAAATAGGTTTTGGATAAAATTTCTTAAAAAATATCAACTACCTATTTAAAATGATATCTTGGTAATAATCAGTGTAAATAACTGATGTCAAAGAATATTTATGTCAGTAGATAAAATGTTTAATTTTCTACAGTAGGTAAATAGTTTTTTTTTTAATATAATTAATATATAATACTGTATAGGTAAACAAAATACAATTTGCATTAAAATCAATTAAAATTTTAAGTACATGTAGATGGGAATTTATAAAAATAAAGGTAATATATAATACACATCAATTAAAATAAATTGTAAATAGTAACCGCGATTTAGTTCTGAAGTACTTGATTTTGGCAAGTTGTGTTTTAATAATATATCAATCAAATCGTTTGTCCGTGGCAAATTGCGTAGTCATTTCTAAATACCCTTGAAAACGAAAAAGTTAACAAACATCATTACACGTCATCGACCTACAAAGAAAAAAACCTCAAATAAAAAAAATAAAATTAATAAAAGGTATTGCAAATGTTTGTGCATAAGTAATACTTTTTACTGACGTTAATACAGAGTAAATACTTACTAATTTTTAGATAACTATAATATAAATAAATAATCCATTTAGTTCAGGGTATTTAGTTGTCCCAGGAATCATAAGTGACGTCCGGATAGGCCCATGGTGGTCGGCTGGAGGTATGCGAGGTTGTCCTATTAGTACGTTCGTTGTATCTAAATCATAATATATATTATAAAATTTTGTATAGCATTTACATCTTTAGATTATAAAACAAAAGACAAATGGAGCACGCAGAATATTAGGTACACGAATCATAAAAAATCTAATACCAAAATCAAAAATGTTAATATGAATCAATATAGGTAAGTGTGTAAATTTAGCATTTTTAAATTGTCATTTTTATTTGTTACTGATGATTAGACCTCAACGAATATCGCTTGGTGTTACATGGAAATGTTTTTCCTCGAAATTATTTTAATTTTAATCAGACCCGAAATTATAGGAAAAATAAAATATTAATGAAAAAAAATATGTTCTCTTTGTGTGCCTTGACACACTTGAATGAACTTGTTGAATTACATCTTCTCGCAGCTATGAATTATATGTTTAGATGAATAAAAAGTCTAATAATATATTTTCGATTTCTTATAATATTCGTAATATTTAATAAAATGCTAGATTTTAACATAAAAAAAGAATACGAGTTAATCAAATAGTAAGCGGCCTGGTTTCCTGTTTCACACTTCCGTCCCTTTTCACGAAATAACTTTCGCAAATTCTAGAAGAGATGTTACACATAAAAAAATGTGGGATTTATTTTATGTTACAGATTAAAAAAATGTTTTTTTATGTGTCCCACATGGCACAATGTTCGTTCCGCGCAATCCATTTGCCTTTTGTTTTATAATCTGAGTTTACACCATAAACATAATATTAAACTTGCGAAACTAAAAAAAACACTCAAACGTGTGACGACACACTTAAGCTTTATTTTCGGTGAGGCGATAGTTAAAATAATGTTGGTGTATCACGCTACCATATTACGCTTATGATTTATATAGGTACAAACATAGTATTTGTTTATGCGTCAAAAATGTACATATCAATAAATTACTAAATTTTATGGATCCGAAGTTTCCTGTTTTTTATATTTTTTTTATAATTTAGATATAAATGTCTATCGTTCATTAACACTTAATTTCATACATAATTGCGATCGAATACAAATATTTCTCAAGCATAAAGAAGGTTTTCTTACCGAGTCTCAACCTGCATGTACGAAGAAGATCCAGTGTAGCCGCGGCTTGTCGATTGTACGGGTTCCAAGTCAGCAACGTGCCAAGCCAAAAGAGGGTCCGAGTACCTATTATTTGAATAGCTATAAATTTCTAACATGGCGATGTTTCAATATTTGACTTACACGACAGCTACGTACTTTTTAAAAATACATAAAGAAATATAGATAATAGAAACAAACATTAGTATTAATTATTTAAAATAGACAGTTATACACTTACTGGTCATGGCTGCCATAGAGTCCATCGCCTTCGAAGATGTTGCGGTCGCCTGTGGGGGGTGGTTGCGTAGCGGGCGGTATAGTGGTGCGATCCAGTGGGTTCGGTGGTGGAGGAGTGGGCGCGCGGGGCACGGGGGGGTTAGTTTCAAGATTCGAATTCTTAATACCATACTTAAAATACACTATCAAACCTGTAATTAGAAAAATATATTATGTATTTAAATTACTGAATACTTACTTTTCTAAATAACACATTTATTTTCAATCATATTTAGAAGTAATCGATAATATGAAAAAAAAAAAACAAATTATAAATTATATTTAGTTTTATTAAATAGCAAAAAGCTGACTGTGATGTAATCAATTCATTTCGCTGCAGCGCTTGTGACGTAAAAGTTACATTAATTATTGCATTGAATAAAATTGCTGGGACAGTAGTAGCTTCATATATAAATAGTTACCAATTATCATCCAGACGGTGAATCGAATTAGAGTCAGAATTGAAAGATTGAGAATCAGGTAAATGTTGACCATAATGGCGATCGTGGGCACGAAGGGCAGACAAGGCGTTGCGTAGACCAGTGTAGCTCTATAATAAGAAATAAGAAAGAGGTAACAGTTATCAAAATCTTGAAGCTGCTTATATTTTAATCCGCATAAAGAGTTCTTGGTGAATATATACGTCCATAACATAAGGCAAGTAATACGCACATATCACGTACCCGAAGTCGTAAGCTAATTCGACCTCATTTACTTTTAGAAAATTAACTTTAGTCTTCAGTCATGTAAGTACATTTTAAATTATACATGTTGTAAGAAGAATACTTATAGTCACAATAGTATAGTATAGTATAAGATAAAAAAGAGTAGGTATATTGATCTACACATGGACAATTTTAGCCACCGTGGCCATTCTTAAGGAAAACAGAACATACTCGTATTATAGGGCACAAGATAACTCTATTTATGCATTCTTATAATACGATGTGAGGGCAAATCGGACACAACTAGAAAGAGTTAGGTACAGACCCAATAATTTTATGTGTTTTCCAAGGCAGCGAGAAGTGGTCAACTTCCTGATTCCGGACTCTCGAACTCAACACTTTTTTATGACATACCCGGGACAATATCAAGGGCCAAGGCATTCAAGGGACGGAAAAATGTATAAAATATATCAAGAGATTTGTATCAATATAAAAAAATAATAACTTTTTAGAAAGAATTTAGCTTCAAAATTAAACTTTTAATCATTTATTTATCTTGTTTATTATTATAATTTTAAAAAGTCTGTGTTAATTTTGTTAATTCATACCGATTTTGTGGTTTCCGCGAAATAGCTAGCAGTATTCCAAAGATGGCGATAAGCAGAATAACCATCATTACAGTTGTAAAAGTAGATTCGCCGGGACTTCCGTAAGCCGCAAAAATATCGAAGATGATGATGAGCACGTACATGACGCCGACCGCCTTGATGACATATAGACCTGAGATAAAATATTATTTTATAGTCACAGCGTATGAAATATAACCAACTAATCACATCATAACTCAATTAAATAACGTTTCAAACTACCTTAATCATTCTTGTACAGTTTTTAGCATCGTTCTCCTAAATTTTTATATATTTAATGTCTGTATAATTATTATAAATGATCTTGTTTATATTATATTTAAGTGTAGCGGAAATAGCCCAGGGGATGGGACGCATGAATCTTAATTGAAATTTAAGTT
The DNA here is from genome assembly GCF_037043105.1 of Vanessa tameamea. Taxonomy (NCBI): domain Eukaryota; kingdom Metazoa; phylum Arthropoda; class Insecta; order Lepidoptera; family Nymphalidae; genus Vanessa; species Vanessa tameamea. The sequence continues at coordinate 12,134,085 of NC_087341.1, read as the reverse complement.
TTAATCCCAGCAAGTTTCATGTGCTAAATATATTCACAATATAATGAATTATTATATTACGTATTCGACGGTAAGTCGAAAGGTTTTATTTGCAAACTAATCAATGTTTGCAAATTAATCTTACACGGCCTATTTAAATCTATTAATACGGTATTCATAGAAATGATGTAATTAATTGTGGCATGTAAGTTTTACGTAATATAAAGATTTTCTTTTTTTTTAATAATTATACCAGACTATTATTTACAATTGAATGTAAGGTCATTCAACTGGGAGTCATAATAGGAGAAGATATGAATTATGCTGAAGTATATTATTTTTCGTCACTTAAGTGTTTAGTTCTTTTACTGTGATTTCATCCTACCGGAATTCTCGGTTGCAGGACCGCAGTCGACCCACGGAAGCAGGCCAGGGCAAAGGTAGGACATTGCGTGTAGTTTGCGGTATATAGCATCGAAGAAGCGAGCGCAACGCGAAGTACCCGTAGAACATCCTCCAGGAACAGCGCCTTTTTAAAACAAAACATTACATAACAGTACACACAATAGTTAAGATACTAGTACAGTATACTAAGAATCTCGATCGGTAGGCGCTTAATTCTTTCTGAAACTATAATAGTGGATTGTTAATAAGAATAGTATACAATAATATGATAATATTTTAAATAACATTACGTTTCTTACCATAGAACTTATTTTCGGTGTTGGAATTGACTAAGAATGCGTCATCTCGTCCGTATTCCTCACTATCATCCCCGGGAAGCGTATCGTCGGAGTCGGGCGAGCTGTGAACAGACTGGTTCGCTTAGCAGAGCGCAGGCACAGCTTTCAATCAAAATTACAATAGGCATAAAATGACGGCCGGCCTTTCGCTATAGCAGATGTTCGCTTCGGCAACGCGTCGCAACGATCGTTATTACCTGCGGGTGACACGTCGCACCATAACACGTTGGCTGGCTGGCATTATGTGAGTCGGGCCGTGAGCCTGAAACAATAAAAGCGAAATAGAACACTGTCACTCGATCACTGTTTCAACGTATGCTTTTCTTTGTTATTATTATTATTATCTTTGGTAACATTTGACGGTGGAATATTTTATATGTTACATATAAATCACGATATTAATAACAGATCTATTTAGACGATCTTATTATTATAATTACTTTTGTGAGTCGTGTAACAGAATTATATTACAACTGACGTATGTATTTGCAAAACAAATTAACGTTTTATGTTCTAAATGATATCAACATTCCACATCGTTGGAAAATATAAAGTTGATTGTATTGAAAATATCATATAATATCAGAAGATAATATCACAAAGTATACGTTTAAATTGTGCAAGAAATTATGCCATACTTTTTAAAACTTTTGTCCTGTAACTATGCCAAGAGTTCATGGTTTTTGTATAAAAAGAGCAAAAATAAATGTTATGAAGTTTTTTCTATGTCGTTTATCTTTTGTTATAATCGTTCAAGTCTCAAGTACTTGGCGGTAGTTAGTAGTAACTTTCTTTCGCTGTGTCGTTTCGAAATATGAGCGTAAGTTATTATTTAATGGATATACCAAATCATGCAAAAGTAGAAAGAATTGTCTATATCTTAATCACATTGTCTTTGAGTAGATTATATTCTATTTGACAATAGGCCAGAAGGCTATTTTTGAAGGGTGTGTTGAATAACTCTGTTATAACAATTAAATAATACATCGTGATTAAATAGTTAAATAAGATAATAACTTAATGGTGATAATAATACACGTATAAGAGCTATTACTCGGTATTACTTGTGATTGATTTTAATTATAATATTTTTTATATAATAATAATAGTAATTAAGAAAACTAGTTTGACGAATAAATATTGTTTTCACCAAAAACAAAGTTGCCAGTGTTCATTAAAAAAATAAATAGCATATTTATTATGAATAAGGTTGTATTAACAAGAAATAGGTCGGCACTATTCCTGAGGAGTACCTTATTCGTTGTTTTGTTTCACTGTGAATAATTTACTAGACCGATTTAAGAAACTGGGTCATGAGAAGCTGTTTATGAGGAGAACTGATTTCAAACTTTATAATAACCAACTTTAATATTAATTTAAAGCTATTATTTGGTATCCATGAATAAATCGAAAGAGTATTAAATTAACATCCGATTTTATTAAGCTCACTAAAAAGCCGAATTAACGTAACGTAAATAGTAACGAGTTCATAAATTATATAAGTGAAGAAAGATTTTCATTCTTGTATTCAGTATTGGGGCTTTTATAAAAAAATACACGAAAAACACTTGATGAGTGAACATCTGCTCTCTTAACTAGGAGAAAACTATTCTCTAATCTCTCTAATCTAATCTAAAATAAGCGCTCTAGAGCTGTATGTATTAATAATTATATTAGATGACATAATGAAGACTTATCGCTGCATCGAACTTTAGTACTAACTCTTATCAGGATTTGAACAAACTATTTACACGAACGTTCTAGCTATTGTAGAATATTTTATGTCAATGAGTGTATAGGTAGGTACAAATAGCCTAGCCGCTAGCGTCATAAAAGTCGCAGATCCGATCTTGATACCTCGTCTCATAAGATTTCAGCTTAGCATACGGCGAAAGAGCAAAATATGAATATCAGTTACTAGTTTTAATATATCTATCTATAATTTACATAAAGCCGCTTTTAACCTACACAATGGATTTTAAAAGCAATTTTCATCAATAATATTATTAGATATTCATGAGGAGGGTATTACAGTAGAGTTTCAACTTTCCCAGCTTTCAACTTTCCAGAAACTCAAGATTTTTTCTTTATTTTGTTCTTCAATCTTAAGGTTCTATATAGACTCTTATTGTACCCGTGTGAAACCGGGAAGATTAGCTAAGTAATACAAAAAGCTGAAAAGTTTCTACGTTAAACGTGCGAATTGAAGTATCTCCAATATGAAATGGGACTGCCAGGTACAAAAAAAAAAAACATTGAACAGATCATTTACTAAAAAAGTTTTAGACTATGACTATCACGCTACGACCCTTGGAGCCTGGATGTAAACATTAAACTCTTATGAAATCGCACGGAGTTACTAGTATACATATTACAGCTGGAGTTTGAATGGTTGAGCGCGCTAATCAGAAAATACCAGTCTAATTATAGTAATTCGTTTAGCGCAAGATAGTCCGTTTCTTGAGCAAGTTCATCAGACTACCTAACTTGATGCTAGGACATAAACATAGGAAACTGTATTAAACAGTCAAGTAATCTTCAATATTTAAAGCGGACGTAACGATCATTTTCTTGCTTAAAGAAAAATCGTAATCTTTTGTTTAATCCTGTACTGGTTTCTATCTCCACAGAGGTAAAATTATCATCTCTTTGCGCTGGTACTAATTTAAGAGCGGAACAACTAACAAACATTATCTTTTATTTTAGTGCTCATAGTTATTCTAAGATCCGAAGAGAGTTCGCCCTGAGAGCAGATGAGTATCTGCTTACTAGAACCAAAGTATGTTTTGTACTATTATTACTATTGAGTACGATGAGCTAAGATTATCCAGTATTTAGAGCTCGTTCATCTTAACCGATGTTTATCGGTTCAAATCCAGGCAAGGACTAATTATTTTCTGTTTCATTATTTCTAATTTATATCGTGTTCAGTGGTGAAGAAAGGGACCCCAGCCCAGCAGTGGAATATTTACATGCTATTTTTACTTTACTTTAATATTTTTAAGACGTGAGCTCATTACGTAGCCTTTTAGTCCAGCATACACATTATATTACGAGTGGAATAAAATAATTTCTTTAGTGAGTTTTATGAGGACATTCAATACACTGAAATTCGCATAAAATTAATTACGCCGCTATTAACATGACATATTTTGTATGACGTGAGATGCAATCCTGCTGTTAATTCCTCTTGCCTCCAATAATAATTTAATAGATTAAATTTAATTATGTAAAATTAATTAAAAAATCTATTGAAAGGTTACTCTTCCGTTCGTTAAAATTATTCTGTCGATTACAGTCATTCAAAATTTGAACGAGTCGGTCAAAAATATTGTAATTACGTATCGCAAATTGTACGTTCAAAATGCTTTAAACTAAAAGTTTGCCTTTACAATATATTTATAAAATCTTCACGTAATCCTATTTACATTATTTCTTTTGACGTTTCTTCTCAGGCTGGTGTTTCTATCGAAAAATTTGAATTTTGACAATAAATAAGAATCTTTAATGCTGAATATATATTTTTAATTAGTCTATTGTTTCTACTTATTTAATTTTTTAAAGATGTAGCGTAATGTCGAACAAAAGTTGCAATGAGATAAAAGATTTGAACGATCTTGACAGTCAATAAAATTTTTGGGAAGCTAAACAATGAATGTTATCGTAGAAAAGTTTCAAGATCAGTTACGTTACAGAGTTTCCGTATTATTTAGCTATAGTCTATTTACTATTCGGTAATATATATACAAGGAGTTTTTCATAAAATATAGTTTACTAGAATACTGAATTTTTAATTAATCGTATGACAGTTAAATGATATTTTGGGAACGGAGCCACGCCTTGTTAAGGACCGCACTATACTTCGACAGAATTGTCATCTGTCCCGATCACTATGTTTATGCAATTGACACTACTTACATTTTATAAGTTTTAGTTGCATTAAATCTTAGTGTTTTATAGTGATATGTTGTGACGATATTGTTGTCCCTAATTATATGAAGGAATTCTTTATCACCCGCGGCTTGGCTAGCGTTTTAGATTTTTGGTCGTCAAATGTAATCTGTATGCTTCTGTTCGTTATGAAGTAAAAAATAAAACAAAATAAACAATGGATCCTCTCATGCGATTGCCGGAATTTTTGTGCAAGTCTTACCCAGCACAATATACTCCAAATATCTGGCATTATTATAATAATAATAATCTTTATTTGAAAAATATAAGCATTACAGTATTTACACCAATTCGCTTATATCTACACTAATTACTTAACAATTTTTTAAATATTCTTACTATTTTAACTAATATGAAATAAAATTTAGTAAAAATAAAAATAAAATTTATAAAAAAAAGTAAACAAAATAAGCTTAAATCTATTTAGGAACTACAAAATTTTAAAATTTTAAAGATTTAAAATTCTGGAATATATATAATTGTTTGAATATAGTATAAAAGGGATCACAAAATATGTAAATACGTATTATATCTTGGATCGGCATTAAATAGGCATTGCAAGGTCTATTGATTACCGGTCCACGATATACGATTTGTATGGTCTCGAAATTAAAATAAAGTTTTTGAATGAATAATTAATTTTAAATGAAGCCTCGTAATTACGAGTATATGACGTAGATTTCTGCTTTTCTGGTAAAACTTATCTGGGACGAAAAACTGTGTTATCTAAAATTCATTTTAATAATTTCATTCATTATATAATCAATCTTTATTTATTTAAATGTTTAATTCAGTGATTCATAAAGTCCGAGAACAGTTAAAGCGACACGTAAAAGTGTCTGTGAAATAAAATGTCTTTTCAATTTACCTATTTGATTTAAGTTTCCGTCGAAAATTTAGGTCGATCTCGCGTGAAGAAGATTTGAATTCCGCTCATCGAGTTCTGCTTTAACTTTTAAACGAAAAATGTTTAAACGTATTTTTTGGCGAGAATGTTTGTTTTAGAAAAATAGTAGTCATGTTTCATATTTGATTTAGATTTAGTGCGAGAAACAGTTACATAAACTAAATATACAGTTCGTGAAGATTTTTGATAAATATTCCTTGTAAAAATGTTTATACTTACAAACGAAGTCTCACGTTGAGCAGAAGCCGTGCCTTCAGGGTCCACTGGTGTTCGGAGACTTTGCGGTAAGAGTTCTATGAGGTTGTCGGAATGCGGCTGGTAGCGAAGAACCAGCACACAGGTGGACACCAACGTGTATGCAAGGAGAGTGCCTAAGAAGGTAAGACTGCTTAGTATTTTAAGAAAATTATAAAATTCGTCAACTTGTCACAGTATTCAAAAAAAAATATGTGAACCTATTTTAAATTTAATTAGTTATATACGCTTTAAAAATTAAAAGAATACAAAATTCAACAGTAGAAAACACTACAAATAATAATAATATCAAAAATCATCAAAATCAAGGCTCTCCTTGAGGACTTCCGAAGATTGCCTGTATTCATTGTGTCGACTAATAGCTATGAACAACATGCAATATGTTATATACCTATATATATAAAAATACAAATCCGATTGGAATTCTAAACATCATTTAGTTGCTACTATAACTATAATAGTGCAGGACTAATATACTGACGAATATTGTATAAGCACGGAAAGTAAATAGTAACTCATTCCAATTTGTGGACTATGTAATATACTACTAATACATTATGAATGCTGAAATATTTTTCGTCCTCATTATCATATTCAATATATGTTTTAAATGTTGTACATATTGGATTGACATGAGCATTGAGTATACTTATTTGTGTGCAATAAGGTCGTTTTTATTACATCACTATTACAGCACAGAAGGCGATCTTCAAATATCAAAGAGGTTTAAGCGACATTGGATCTATTACAATATTTATACACAATTATAACATTTATAGAGAAAACGCATTAAATAATTTTAATAAATGATAAATATGTGTTCTTCCAATATGGTTCCTTTCTTTGTCACTAAGTGTTAAGTTAGATACGTATGTCAAATAGCGAGCCGGCATAATATTAGAATATATATTAGGGGTAGTCTATGTTATATAATATGTAAGACCTTAGCATGTTTAAATTATTTTTACCACTTAAATGTTTGAATAAATTTAAAAATCAGCGTATAAATAATTTAATAACAAAAGTGTTATTTCAAGATTTTTTTTAAGGTAAATTACTTCGGCTTTAAACTAAAACAATTTTCAAGAATTTAAGTGTATTATTAAGAAAATAGAAGAATCTCAGCTTTCTGTTATTCGAGTAAAATTTAAAATAAACAAAGAATTAAATGAAATAACAACATTAAATACGTTGGTATTGTATTTGTGAAGAAAACTGAAAATCTTACCTGTTGATTTATTATTAATATTTTAATGAAAAAATATTTATTTGACGTTTATTTATCTTCAAAATTATTGTTTTTTACACTTTTTGATAGTGCAACAGAATTTATTTAAGCTTTAACATCTCTTCTCATCGCCTCTGCTCATAAAAGCGTCATGCAATTCCAATTCTTTGGCTTCGAATTGCGTCTCAAAGGGAGAGCGAGTTGCTAGCATTCTTGCCACCGTTTCTTATATCTCAACTATGTAAGATTTGTATTTATTTCCCTTTTCAATATATGTTATGAAAGTCTTTTACCGTAATTAAAATCAAGAAAAAAGAGTTGAGTGAGAAAGTTACTGAAAACATAGGTAAGGAACTTCGAAATTTACAAACTTTGATTTGAAATAAAAAGGCTATGGAAATATGTGATTTTATCATAATTATTAGTGATTTATGTAAATTTTTATACACTGACCGAATACACCATTTTGTATGTACATAGATTTGAAATACATTTGTTAAAATACTCAACGGGAACTCTTTTTTTGGAGAGCATGACTGAATGTCTGTTTAGCAGGTGGGGGGATGGATATGGGAAGCTATTCGACAGATAATTAATTTGTGCATTCTCTTTACAGAATTTTATCTCCATCGTCTTTCAATTTTGTGTGTTCAATTATGAATGTAAATTCTAATAAGTTATATACATCTATATAAATCATATTATTCTTGACTTTACCGACTCTTTGGGCTGCAGATCTCTAGATATTTAGTTCAAACTCTAGGTCTGGCGATAATAAGTTATTGGGTACGAAAAATTCTCAATAACAGCTTGGAGTCTGTAGGTTGGAAGTATGCACTGTACCGTGCCTCGCACGCACGTAAAGACATTGGTTCTGCGCCTGAACTCTTTCCTGACGTTTCGGATTTGCGGTCCCGTGGAATTATGAGAGTGACGGAATAAAAAATGCACCTGGGTTTGCGTGCACACCTGTGCACTAGAATATGTTCTGATTAGTTGATTGGTCTCTCTTGGCAGAAGATGGTCAGGACGACATTATCATATTATATTTAAATACAATTATTATCCTTCTTTACTAATTATTTTCCGTCTTTATATTGATCGACGAGGCGGAACTTTATCGTTACGACTAAAATAATAAACATATAGTTTTGTATTATATGGTATCTAGATAAAAGTAGGTGAAGAAAAATCTTTAAAAGATTGATGACTATTTCCTTTTGTGTCGCCTCGGAGTCCTGAACGTGACACAGTGAATTATGTGGGCGCAATGTCACTCGGGGCAGCTGAAAAAATCCTTTATATACATTTTATGCTTTATTAATGTACAAAAATGTATTAATGTTTTATTTGGAACTGTGGAATACAATTATGTTTAAGAGATTAATCTGAATTATTTTGTACCTTAGGTAGGCGGACGGGTAAATGGTTTTTTTCCCATAGACATTGATACCATGAAGTTTTAATAATTTATTTTATAAGCAATGCGCCACGAATCTTTGGAATTGAGATGTTATGTCCCTTGTGTCTGTAGTTAAACTGGCTAACTCACCCTTCAAACCGAACCCAAAACACAACTATATAAAGTATTGTTGCTTGGCGGTGGAATATATGATCAGTGCTGGGTACCCAGACGAGTTTGCTGTAATGAGAAGGGTAAGGCACGGGACTCAGGCTTTTGAGGCAAGGAAGTAACTAGGAACTAAATATCTGTGGACTGATGATTTGTCATTGGGTGTTCTAAGTAGTAAGAAGTAAGTAAAAACCGAATTACTTTGAGTGGCCTGATCCGGAATTAGTAACTGTGATCTTTGTTCTTTAAGTTCTTTGGTGATATTCCCACTTTTATTTTTATAGTCCAATGTGCCAACTTAGTTTAAACCGGCCTGGCAAAGGATGTTCTAAATTATTAAATATAAAACAATTTAATCATTAGTGGTACCTAAATATCAATTTTAAAAAGGTTCTTTTATCGCTGAGTCTACCTGGTATAATTCATGTCATAGAAAAAAAAAATAAAAACTAAACTTATTTAAGATCTGTGATTTTACTTTATCTCCTAACATTTTTTTTATATAACAGTGGTTAATATAATATATGTATATATATACACTGACGGACTCAAACTGCATCAATTCCTGAACATTGACATTTACTTTCAAATTAATAATTTTGATAAGTATGCAAACTCATTAGTTTCAACTAAAGTGTCGAGACTGACCATTATTATAATGAGGTTTTAGAAGTTCACGTGGTACCAGACATGGGATTAATAGGTGAAAATTTTATTATAATGCAAGATAATGTCCGAACTCGAGCCGCTGGACAAGTTCGATAATATTGTGATGAGGTTGGGGTACGTATTATGAATTGGCCAGCACGCAGCCCGAATCTTAATCCCATTGAGCAAGTTTGGGGGCAGTTTAAAATAACTGTATACGCGCAAAATCCTGTGCCCACAAAAGTGGAACAACGATTTTATAGGAATTAATAAATATTCCGCAAGACCGTTTAATAACCCTAATCAGATCTATGCGGAACCGATAATCTGTAATAAGGACATGTGGAGGCATTACACAGCACAGCTAACTAAAAGAAAAAAAACTATGCTTCAACTTTTTTATGATAAAAAACTTTCTCCAAATTATAAGTACGGATCGTCGATGCTTTTCGATTGCTCAGTTAATGAGTTGACATGCACAAATTGTGATTCGGTGAATTGTGTTTTCGACGAATTGTGTTTTCGGTGAATTGTTTTCGGAGAATTTTTCGTAAATCAACGGTTATATGACAATAAAATTAATATTGATTTTGATCTTTAGCATTTATTGCAATATAGGTACGATAAAATTGCTCGATTTAAATATAAATTGTACAATCTCCATAATACATTAGCGCGATGTCCCCAGACTCCGGGCGTGCTGGTTCTTCTCAAGGGAGACTAGTTAATCTCGCTGGGTTTGCGCAAACATACGTCCACTCTTTATTCTCTTACATAATATGATAAGATTCCAAATTGCTACTGATAGCAACAGTGAATTTCTCTACACGAACATGAATATATAAACACACTAAAGACCCGGCCCGGCTTCGCTCGGGTGCAATTTATTAGTAAATAAAACAATATGTATAAGTATAATTTATAACTCAGTCACTCAAGAATAATGTAGCTTTTTACCAGTAAATACAAATTTAAAATTGGAGGAATCGTTTCGGAGGTTACCCCCTACATACAAACAAATTTTACCTCTTTATATCAATATAATACATTCCACGCGGTCAAGATTTATACAGTAAACTATTTTTAATTCATATTTATATATATTTAAGCACTTAATGTTATCAATTCTTATGTTAATAAATTTATAATAAAGTACAACTTTATACTAATATTATTATTGGTATTGACTATAAACCCAAAATTAGGAACATGTTTACTTCAAAGAGAATATATTGTTTTTCTTTTTAAATAACACATAAAGTTAGACGAAGAGAATGTATATTCAATTTCCTGGTGTTTAGGTCCATTGAGTGGAGAGCGAGAACGATCTTTTTTTGATGCGATCTCGACCGGATCGATGGTATGTATCTATATGATATATATTTTTATCTAGTGTATGTATCTGTACAGAAGGCGATTCATTAAAATTCATGACATGTTTACGCCCATCAATATAAAAATCTTTATAATATTAATAACTAACAAGTAATTGGAAAATAAGTAATTATGTTGTACAGAATATTTTGAATAATTATTGTTTTTATGTTTTACTAGCTGAAGACGAGGGTTGCTCGTATAGTGACGAAAATCCTCATAAATCTGCCACGGAGCCATTTGAAAATTAAGTTATTTTCTTTTTTTAATAATTTAGCTTATTTAAACTATAGATACATAATATTATGCCTATTAAGCAGCGGTCAAAAATCTTGTTTTAAGATTGTTGGCAGTTGGACTGTAACGCAAAATTCTGATCCCACGGCACGCACATTCGGATTTTTCGAAGTTATCATTAGCTATTTTTCGCTGTTTTCAATGAAATTAGTAAATTTTAAAAGGTACTAGATAAAATTAGTGCAATGAAGAAATACAACAAAAACTTGATTGGAAAACTCAGTATTACATAATTCGTTGGAATCCTATAAGACTAAACTAGTAGAGGCCTTATAATAAGGGTAGTGCGGTCCCAAATATTGAATTTATAGAGCGCAATTTGCAAATGAAATTCATACATAATTTTGTATTGATAACTTTTTTGTTTTGATTAACGATATTCATTAAGTTCATTAATTTTGAACATTTAATTCATAAAATTATTGAAGAGTTATTAATTTAACTTATTATGTATATACCTACATTTGTATAAACATTGCGTTACGGAAGGTTAAGTTCGTTGAAAATGTTTACTAAACAAATCTTAAAAAGCAATTATTATCTCTTTAAGTCACCGCCACATGTTTAATAAAAACCTTATGTTATGTTATGTTATTTATTCTACGATTATTTGTTTTTTTTTTGTATACTTTTTTTATATTATAACTCTTTCTCTTGCATTCTAATCGCGTGTACTGTTAAAAATAATACGTGACTCTATTCTATAATATAAATTTTGCTCACTGTAAAAATTTCATGCGAAATTTTAACGAATAATGTTATCCTATTAGGAAATTAATTACGATTTATTCGTTGCAAATACACGCGAGTTGAATACAGAATTGAAATATTTAAATGATTACCGATATGTTTTATATTTTTGGATAAGGCTTGATTAAATAACTCGATTTTATATCATAAGCTCTTATGTAAACAAACCTTACGATAAATGTTAGAAACGGCTTTTGAAATTCATAAAGGGAATTATAGACGGCCGTTTAATTTGCTTTGCAATTAACGTTTGAAATTTCTATCACGAGAAATAATTAGAAAGCGATAAATATGCTATCAGAACTCAAATTTGTAACAAAATTCGTTATATTTTCCATACAAAATGGGTGTCCGATTTGTACTTCATAATAAAACATGGCGTGCAAGAATTTCATGCTACAAACTAATTTATGCAAGGTATGAAACATTTCTATAGAAAGCACGCTACTGATTTTAATAAGGCTATTATTATTATTTATTTTAGTGTAATGTACTTACCAATGCTCATCATTTCAACCAGAACCTCGAGCTGAATAAGGAGGGAGACAATGGACGCAGCGGTACCACCGCTGATCGTAGCCAGAGCAGGAGTTCCAGAGGTTTCAGACACAGTAGCCAGTTGTCTGTCAATAGATTTAGTATTTTTATAAGGTGTTTTAAATTTCGGTATTGACTTACTACTATTGTGCGTATTTCTTTCTTCTATTGGACAATGTCGTTCGAATTTGTTGAGAACGAGATCTGTACATGTCGCAGTTTTATTTCTCTATTACACGAGGATTTAAACAAAATGTTCAGTAACTTTGAATAATTTTTATTTTATATAATTCGATTTAATAACAGACGCAGGTTCAATTCATACGAATTAATCGTCTTAAAGTTCATGCAGCGCATTGTACCATAATGATATTGCAGAAACCTCTTAGGAGATAGCTAGATTACAATGCAATTTAATTAGTCAAAGCACTACGTTTCCCAGAATGCGAACAATGGAGGTTAATTCATGAGTATTATGGAGTGTAGAGTAAAATAAATGTTAACACGTTTGCGAATTACTTCTTCATAGATGTGGTTGTTAAACATTTTACAGAATTTTGTAAAAAACCATAACTGCTTGTAAAAGCCTAGTTGAATAAAGTATAATTCGATTTTTTATATTAACACATCCAAAAAGATTTCGATTGAAAACATGTATAACATAAAGTGATAATTCTTGTAAAAACATATATTGTTATATATTTTTGTTCCATATGTATTCATTTACTTACCTAAAAATGAGTCCATCTTGAGCCATAGCGTAAACGACTCGGGGCATTGGGAACATGGATCCGAACATTGAGACAGTCAAGCCAGATAGGGCGCCGAGAGCAACAATGTACTTGCAAGTGGGCGCATTCACGTAAGCGAACATCTGTACCAGGGCGGAGTCGGTGTTCACCTCGTTGTAGGGAACTAAGAAGAAAAATGTTCACAATAGGTAAATAGGAATCACTGGAACTTGTTGTCAGGCTAGTTCAGCTAGTTTAATTATTCAAATGAAATTCAATCGATTTAACTTCACTTTACTATGTAAATAGAAAATAAATACACTAGAATTATATTAGCTTTTATTTCCCATTAAATAATTTGAACTGAAAATACCTAGACGCCGCTGTATTCATTTATTCGCGTTATATTGTTCTTAAGTTCAAGCAATAATAATTGTGATATGTTATGTAAATAAATATGAATTACAGTTTTAAATTAAAATAATACATATCTGTTTGTTTATATTACAGATACAGATTAAATGTCTTGTATTATTGTGATTATATTTTTATCTATATATATAGTTTTTATAAATATGCAAAAAGAAAACAGTTAAACCTATATTGTTAATTCGTTTGTCGAACGTTTTTTGTTTGTTACAATAAATTGAAATAAGATTTTTTTGTAATTACTATATGTAATTTTTTTTAATTTTAATAATGATTATTATGGACGCATTTCGATCACTGTGCGAATGTTAATTATTTTAAATAAGTTGTCTCGACGTCGCTACTACAGTAATTCTCTGTTCTCTCTCTCAGTAAATTGATCTCAGTAAATCTCTCTCGTGTGGTTATGACGTGTATACGTCTACGCAGTAGTCACAGAATACCGTTATAAAGTTGAATTTACTGAGTAGGTTGAACTGACGTGAGTAAATTTTAGAAGATCATTCACGGTGGGAACTTAAATTAATATATAATCACGTGATATATATATATATAGAGTACGGTAATTACCGTTCATTTTTTTATGTAATATTGGATATTATTTTTGTTGATATAACCATTTCTAAGGTACAGATTAGGATGCAATTTTTGTGTAAGTGACTGTGTTTGGATTCGCCATTTTATTCATTCATTGTAACACATTAGTTGCACGTTTATATAGCATACTTGGCTATTGATTTTTAATTATTTATTTTTAGTAAATAATACCTGTTGATTTTAGTTAAATAAATATTTCACGTTCATATAATTTATTTGTGACAAACGTGATTCTTATAATAGGTTTACGAAATAAAACTTTTGTATGTAAAATTATTTACGAGGAATACATTTTGGACGACCTAGATCTCGATAGAGGTATATAGACATTTTTGCCGTAAGAAATGTTAACCATTTTTTCCATCACCGATGCGCCACCAAGCATGGGAACTAAGATATTATGTCCCTTGTGCCTGTAGTTACACTGGCTCACTCACCCTTTAAGCCGAAATTCATCAATACTAAGTATTTCTGCTTGGCGGTAGAATATACCACCTTTCTACCCAGATAGGCTATGCATTAAACCCTACCGCCAAAAGGAAAGAATATTGGAAATTTATATTCAAATGACAAAAAAATACGTCTATTATTATTTTTATAACCAATGTTAGTAAGATGTTCTTGTTGAAATAAAATAAAAGTTTAAATTATATTTCTTCCTTTGCGTAACTTTTGCAAAAGACTTAAGATTTCACACTTAACTGGCTTCAATAGTTGCAGCATTTTATAAGAGTCAAAGGTACAAGTTGCTGGCCGCTTTTCCATTGACTCGTGTTCAAAATAATTGCCGTAAAATATATGGCCGCCTATAATGGTTGTGAAAATGCTATCAGCTTTACTGTAATTAGGTTAAGTAATGAATTACATAGAGTACGATGAATCGTAGTATTTATTTATTAGCGCCCATTTAAAACGATTGCTTATTTTTATTTCATTATGTAGGCTCTCTGCATTTGAAAACGAGTGAAGTAATTATTATGTTGAATTCATCCGGCGTTCAGATTTAGGACTAAAGACCTGTTTTTGGAAGGACGTGATTTTCATGGTTATGGAATTTGTTATTGAGAATTTCTGAAAAGAATAAGTCAATAACGTTTATTAGCTTGACCTGGAATTTGAACCCACACCTGACCAAAACTGACTTTACATATTTACTAAACGTTTTATGTAATAAAATGTATAAATATACAAATTAAATTGCAGACAACTTTTAATTTACTTTTTCTAAGGCTATAGTCGGGTAAGTAGAGGTTAGCGGCCCCTACGTACATACATTTGTTATAAATTTTGGCCAAAAGTTGCGTCTGATTGATTACAAACTCACTCAAAATTTCAAACTTTTAGCGGCACTAGGAACAAATATATGAATAGACCTAGTATTTTGGAGAAGATATTTTTTTCTCAGAACCTTTTGGACCGGTTTTCGTGAAAAGAATAATGTAAATATATTCTTCATTGATTTTATTCAATTTTTCAAAAATAAAGTGCATCAATATTGTCATCAATACCTATGTATGGTATATTTTATATGTAAATAATTCGTAATTAAATAAAAAAAACTATAATAACTATATAAAAAATACTTTAGTAACCTATAGACGAGTCTTCCTCTAGGTTAAATTCTCTTTTTGATTTGATTTGTTAATATGTTTTTATAATTTTAAGTACCTGAAAATTTCATACACGACTCGGAGTATAAGGTTTTATATTGATTTATTGGAAATGTAGGGATTATTGAAAAACAAAGATATTTAATAAATACTACCAATTTTAGCATATATTTCAATTTATTAAAGCGAAATATTGGCTAGTTTTTCAACGTATTTACGTACTACGTGTGTTGAACAATTAATCACGATTCCAAATAGAACTCAGATAAAAGCCTATCGGAAAAAGCATATAACAATAGTTTTGTAAAATTCCAATGATATTTTCAGTTATGAAATATTGCAAATATAAAGCAAAAACAAATAGAACAATTCAAACTCAACTCAAACTCAAACTCAAATTCCTTTATTCAACATAGAAGCATTACACTTTCTTATTGATGGTTAAATTAAACACTACCACCTGTTCGGAAAAAGGAACACCCTGACCTGAGAAAAACCGGCGAAAGAAATTCAGCGGGTCTTTTTTTTTTGTCAAATTAATTACATACATAATTGTATATGAATAGAAACAACCAGGAGGCGATCGTTTCATTCCCAAGGTGTGCTATCAAACATAAACTCACTAATTGTATAGTAACCTTTAGCACACAAGCGTTCCTTAACAATTTTTTTAAATTTGGCAACAGAAGCATTTTGAACGCTTTCTGGGATCCTGTTGTAGAAGCGTATACATTGCCCCACAAAAGAGTTACTGACTCTATGCAGTCGAGTATCAGGAGTAACAAGTTTGTGTTTGTTCCTTGTACCAATGGTATGTGAATCACATTTTCTCATAAAAACATTAATATTTTTCCGTACATACAAAACATTACAGAATATATATTGAGAAGCAACAGTTAATATCTTAATTTCTCTAAATCTATACCTTAATGATTCCTTGGCTCCTAGGTTATAGATTGCGCGAATAGCCTTCTTCTGCAGCACAAATATAGTATGGATAGCGGCTGCGTTACCCCAAAGCATAATACCGTAGGACATTATACTGTGAAAGTAACTGAAATAAACTAGGCGAGCCGTATCAACATCGGTAAATAATCTATTTTTTTTGACCGCAAATGCCGCAGAACTCAGTCTACCCGCCAATCCGTTTATATGGGGGAGCCACTGTAACTTGGCATCTCTTGATGCCAAGTTACAGTGGCAAGTTACTCTTGGAAGGCCAAGAAATTGAGTTGGTTCAACTGGATCCATCGATTCCCCATTGATAAGTACATCAGGTTTTACATTTTACACGTTTGGTGTGTTAAATTTTACAATTTTAGTTTTTTTATTATTCAGCCTAAGATAATTTACGCTAAACCAGTGTACTATATTAGACATAGCATTATTTACCGTATCCGATTTCTATACCGGTCAACCGCAACGTTTCAATTAACGTTTTTGTGTGAGAAATAAGTAGTACTATAATTTTTAGTGTAAGAGCTAGTAAAGTCTCGAAAAAAATACTTTTAGGTCAGCTGGTTTGATATATTTCTCCGCTTATGCTCCGGTGGGGAATTTGACCTCTGACCTTGAATGCTTTTATAGCAGACGTAGGATCGGTAATGATTTTTGATATTTCATTTCTTAAAGTATGCCTCAGAACTATACCAATTTTTTAGCTCTATGCGAATTAATTTAGACTGACATGGTCGGATTATGTAATCGACATTTAAATCGGTCTAAAGCAATGATTTTTTTTAGCAAATTATTTTAAAGTTCTTTAATGACATTACTAAAATGTTTTGATAAAATATATTTTTATGATAAGAATAGTGTCTAGCTCGGAGTTAGCAATGGCAAAACTGTCAGGCCATTTAAGTTTATATTCCTAACTAGACATAGAAACCTATGATATAATTTATATTAGACCTAAAATAATATTCAAAATTTTCAACCGCATAAATGGGATGAACAGCAGCCAGACTACCACTAAGGTTTAATAAGAAGAGAAATAAAGACCAGTTAACCTAAAAATATTTCTTAATAACGTTGCTAGCATTCAGACAGCTTTAATTTATGCAAAATTATTGTCTATTTATTATTTAGGTAATAACTATCAATGAAAACTTAATTTTTAAATTGTCTTAATAAACAACTTACCAATCAAAGTAAGCATAATGGAGCTGCTGACGTATGCGAGGAGGATGATGCCCAGACTCAAGACAATAGCCAGGGGGATGGAGCGTTTTGGGTTATTCGCTTCTAGGCCGGTTGTAGCAATTATGTCGAATCCTATGAAAGCATAGAAGCAAGTCGCCGCTCCGCTGAACACCTGAGGCAAAAAAGGTACATTTTTTTATATATTCAGCAAGTCAAACTTAATTGAATATATAATGCGTATAATTAATTTGAAGTAACAGCCTATAAAATGCCCCGCTGTTGGTCATGGGTTTCCCCATATGTTGTATGGAATTTTTTCTTGCTGCTTCAATGTAGTTTAGTGGATAAACATGTGGCAAATTCTCGCTATGATTTCCTTCACCGGCGAGTTGAAAATGAATTATATATTATATTATACGAATTAAGCATATGATAATCCACTAGTGTCCATCTTCTTTCTTCAGGTTTGAACTCGAATAATTCGGTTAAGATTCACGAATTCTAACCCTTGGGCCATCTTGGCTCTTAAATATAATTTATAATGGATCTTTACTTTTTTATTTTTTAATACGAGATACTAAATTGTACTGTAATAAAAACATAAATAAATAATTCTGTTTACGAAGAAACAACTTAAGAGTCTACGGTTTTGTATTTATCGCTTTGGTTTTCACGTTAGATGGGCGTAATCTGATTGATTATACAGACATTTATTCTATCTCTCTGGCCTCGATCGCAAAGTCTGATGAATCAAATAATGACACTTCTCGAAAGAACAAGATCTGATAGGACTAGATATTGGTAAAATTGAACATTTTCAAAGATGTTTGGAATAATGAATATTCCGCTACGATACAGTGAACATAGTGACTTTGACAGGTTAAGGTTTAAGCGACATAAATATTCTAGTGTATTGTTTAAAACAAAATGGGTTTAACTTCTACACAGTCGGTGACTTTACTTATTTAGTTTCTGGCTTCAACGGAAAACTCGTTAAAGCAGGATGAAGTTTTTAAAAGCAATTACGTGTTCTACGTATGGAAATGTGATTATACCTTAATGGCAGATCACCTCCAATAGATTCCGCATAAAAAACGACAGGCTCACAAAGCATTTGCGCTCAAATAATTAAAAATCTATTTAGTGTTGATTAAACATGAGAGCGTGAAGCAATCTATTTCGAATAGTATTTTATTGATTTAGTAAAAATATATTCGAGTAATATATTTTGGCAACAGTTACTATTTATAGGTATGAATTCCATGGAAAACACAATACTTAAGATGTTTTGCTTTTGTAGCATATAATAATATGTTATTTTTAAAGTTATCACTAGATTTGTTAGAAAGTAAACATATTATTAATACTGTTAGTAATAATTACATTAAATTATTACTGATTCTAAACGACTACTTTAATTTAGTGTTAAAACAGCCATCGACTGTGTTTTTACAAAATTATTCGTTAATTTTTGGGTACATATCGGTAATAAAGTATTAGGTCACTATTATTATAAAAAGTAAGTGTTCTATTTTTAAAACGCGACCTGTAACTAACCTGTAACTGTAACCTGTAGGTTATACATGACTTTGATACATGTTTTATTTTATATAAGACATGCTTACAATTATTATGTATAGCGAAATTGTGTTTTTAATACAATACAAGATAATATAAAGTAAACAGTAACAGCTTAAAATCCTCTACTTAAGAAGAATGATTGGAGTTTATTCCACCACGTATAAAGAAATGCAGGTTGGTGGATAAACATGTTACATAACTTCAATCGCAACACGCAGTTTTTCTCACGATATTTTTCTTCACATCCGAGCATTAAAAATTAATTAATACATAGTAACCACCAGAAAATTCCATTTAAAATGTAATCGTTAAGCGTTTGGAATATCAAACACGTTGTTCAATAAACACATAGAATTATTAAGTATACTCACCCCCGACCATCCAAAAGGCAGAAAACCACTGTGTTGAGTCCAGTTACTTGTATCCGCGTAGAAGACACCTGCCGCCATTACGAATACCCACACACTTAAGTTGATCGCATTCAACAAATTGTTGAAGAACAGAGACTTCTTGACGCCGGCCACGAGGACCATGGTCATCATGATGCTGATACCGAAGGCGACGAAATCGGGTGGTTTGCCTGAAAATAATTGGTATTGTAATCGATGTACATAAATATAGCTAAAAACTTAAATATTAAACACAACAAGTAATTTATAAAACAAAAAGCTATAACGTCTTGATGAAATGCCAGTGTGCGTTTAAAGTTTAATATTTATCATTTTTTAACAGTCGGTTGAAAATATTGTTACTTGCTCTCTTGTTATTTCAATTTCTCACTGTGTATAATTCAAATATTAATATTTAGTGCGAGCACTCATTCTCAAAATAATTAAATGTATGTACTTGAATTTTCATTAAATATTTAAGAGAAATATAATTTCATTCAACGTAGGGAACTATGAGAAACCACTAGCAATAATAATTGAGAATAGATTTCTTAAAATTACTTATCAGTTGAACAAACGTTATCAATATAATATTTCATGAGAGTTATATAAGTAGAGCTTTAGTAAAATGCTCTTTGAATATACTCTTGAATTATGCAAGGAACTTATGTTTGAAACAATTAGCAAGTTACTAACGTTATTCATAGTTTGTTAAATTATTTACAATTGACTTCATACATACATACATTAAACATTTGTATCACACATACATTAATAGTAGTCAACGAAATCGTTTATAGTGAGTTGTTCCTAGAGTACCGTCATCTCGGGCTAAAATTACTTTCGCGATTCAATTCCAGTAACAAACGGGAATATTATGTTTCTATATTTGTACACTGCGCTAAAATAGCAGATGCTCTTATGAAGTTATTAGTTAAATGAGATCTATTCATGGGCCACTCTGAAGTAATATTCAAATGGAATGTATTTATTTTTATAATCTGATCATTTTAAAAGTGCCTTCCCTTTTTAGCTGATTTCAAAGTAGATTCTAAAATTCGACCGTATTTTCGACTATTCGATATGCTCAGTGATTATAAACTATTTCTTATGAAATACGATTTATTTCGATAATTATTCTAGTCATTTTGTTCTTAGAGACTTTATAAGAAAGATTTACATAATATTTAATCCCAAATACGTATATGGGTATATTTATTTTTAAAGTAATGTTCTTCTGCGTTTGAAATGGGTTTGGTTGATAATCGAGGTGTGCGCGTTTTAAATCAAAATTACGCAATATAATTTCTTAAAGTAATTACATTACAAAGGGTGGGTTGTCCTTAAAATTCACCTGTTTTACATGTTGTTCGCTATGCGTAATATATCTTCTTGCCCCACTGTAAGCGCCACGAGAGTGGGGTTTATAGTGGAATCCCTCTAGCTTGGATGCCCGCAACTAACCTATCCTAACCATTATGGTCACGACCCGCCAACGAGACGGTGTA
This sequence comes from Vanessa tameamea, assembly GCF_037043105.1. NCBI lineage: Eukaryota > Metazoa > Arthropoda > Insecta > Lepidoptera > Nymphalidae > Vanessa > Vanessa tameamea. The sequence goes on along the minus strand of NC_087341.1, from coordinate 12,112,856 downwards.
TTCTAGTGTGCTGGGGTGCACCAGGCGTTCTAGCATCGGTGAATCCAACATCCCCTCCCCCACTTCATGCGGGGGAAACGCGTAAGAGAGTTCCTCCAGCGGGAATAAAATAGAAGAGGACACGTTGTCGGGTAATCATTCATGGAATAATTCTATATATATAGATAACCTTAGTTAGGGATTTTATTTTGTTTGTTTATATTAAGGATTGTATTACGTTAACCCATATACCTACTGAGTCGGAAAATTATAAGAATACCTGGCTGAGGGCTCTCTCATTCCCTAAGGTGGGGTTGATGAAGTAACCACCCTTAATATCATAAGGAAATTCTGAAGATAAATCGTTACGCAGTTGGGATAGAAAATAATAATTCTATGTTTGTAAAATATTAAGAAAACGCTGATAATGCTTAAAAATATATACATTTCGGAGATTATTTAATGGTATATAATTTTTTTGTCGCCAAATGACGTCGTTTGCGTGGAATTGTATTTTGTGTTTTAACTTATTCTAGTAATTTAGTAAATATGTTCTTTTATTTCATTCTAAATAATTCTTATATAATGTTCCATTCGCCATTTTGTTTCATCATATAGTCAGTATTTGATATCATCCTCATCCTCCTGCCGTTATCCCAATTTTACTTGGGGTCGGCGCAGCATGTCTTCTTCTTCCATACTTCTCTGTCGGACGTCATCTCACAAGTAACATTCTTTCTAACCATATCGTCTTTCACACAATCCATCCATCGTTTCTTAGGTCGTCCCCTACCTCTATATCCATCCACATCCATTCTCAAAACCTTTCTCACACATGGTCCTCATTCCTCTGCATAACATGCCCATACCAAGACAGCCGGTTTCCAGATAGCTTCTCGGTTACCGGTGCCACTTTCAAACTTCCTCTTACGTACTCATTCCTTACTCTATCCATTCGCGTAACACCACACATTCCTCTCAGCATTCTCATCTCCGCCACATGCAATTGTCTTTCAGTCATCCCTTTTATAGCCCAACACTCTGATCCATATAGAACAGCAGGTCTGACCATGGTCTTATAGATCTTCCCCTTAAGTTTAAGGGGAATACGGGGTCACAAATTATTCCCGTAACCTGCCGCCATTTCATCCACCCTGTGTTAATCCTGATATATGTGAAAAATTCCAGTCTTGTTTCGAATCAGCACGATTTTTATTTTTTTTCTTTGACATTTCCATAGAAGGTGGAGTTCCTGGAGATTGATAATTGTGAAGCTCGTCCGTAGCGGATGTTTGTGTAGTGAGGGAAACATCCCTAGGTAATTTTAAGTCTTTTGATTTTTATAACTTATTTTATGATATATAAATTATTGTCTTAATCAGATTTTATTTGAAAATGACAGCTCCTATTTTTAATTTTCATCAATAAATCTATTTCGAGTATGTTCATTTACTTAAATGAATAATCTCCCAAAAAAATTTGGTATCTTTTGAGGATTGTGATGCAGTGAATGTAAATACTAATAAAAAAATGAAAAGAAATGAATTCCTACTTTAACATTGTTAAAAATAATTGTTTTTTTATTGTGGCACGAAAAACATAATACCAGTACTAAGTTACTTTGTTTAATAAAATAAAGTATTTAGCGCGACTCAGTCAGCTCGTAAACATGACAAATTTATTGAAACTGACGACTAAAATAATAAAAGAGTTATGCAGTTACATCCCGAATAAAAAAGATATGTACATCGAGAAGATTTAAAGTATATATAAGTTAATTTACTAGTCCGTCGGTGTACTATACAATCATCTTCCAACCAACCTTCCGCTAAACAACAATACACAGTACTGTTGTGTTTCGGTTTGAGTGAACACAAAAATACTGAGTATTATTGTGTTCCGGTTTGAGTGAGCTACTGTAATTACGGGCACGAGGGATATAACTTCTAAGTTCTTAAGGTTGGTAACGCATTGGTAATGTAAGAAAGATTTTTCGCCAGTCCGCCAACCTATTATTATTACCAAAACATCTGTTAAATTCAATTTACAATTCTAATCAACTCGTAATGTGAAAGTGGTCTAAGTTAATGTTTGCCGCTCTGCTGATCATATCGGTTAACATACGCATAATGTCAAGTTTAACGTGACCATTATGCCCATTTGATCCTTTATATAAGCAAGTAATCATTTTCAATTGTATCCGACATTCCAATTTAACAGCATTAACTATTGAAACCGTGATTGACATTTCACCGAAACGATTTGCATAATATGAGCCGAGGGTACACCTACGAAATATTTGAGCTCGATATGCATGAAATAATGAACAATTTTGATATCTAGATTTACGGTCAGACTTCGGGCTATTATTAATATTATTATTATTTTAGATTATTCATTTAAATAACGATTATTTGCTGTCTTATGTAGATTATGACAAGGAAACCACTATCATACGAATGTTCTCTATATATTTGAAGCATCGCAAATTATAGCACTATCTCAATTCACGAGACCCCGTATGTTAGAAAGTAATCTATTTTTATAGATGTATCGATGCGTTTCCGTTTATACTTCAGTTTAATTATTTGAACACAAATAACTCACAAACGTACATTCAAACACATATTGCAATCAGAACGTGCAATGAAATATTTAAAGCACGTTCCAAGTCTTAAAGCAAATATCTAGCAATCGATTATAATTTAATCGTGATTATTCTCGAACGTTCTAGATTAAAAGAGGTACAGATAAATAATAATATCTATTGATGTTATTTAGATGAAGTGAAACCTGAAAGTAGTACTACGAGTAATGCATATTTGTAAAATCTGTGATCGTGATGGATTATTTTAAAGAAATGTAAGGTGTCAAAAATTTTAAAAATAGAATACAGGATGTAGGTTAGCGGTTGTGAATCCGTAATTGTGGCTTATTTAGACAGCTCGGTACTACTTTTTACTCTAACTTGTTTGACAAATACCATTATTTAAGGTTACAAATTTTACAAATACCATAATATTAATTTTACAAATACCATTATTACTGGTAAAATAGGCAATATTACTCCTGGATAAATTATCTTTCTGATGGTGAAATAATAATTAGCATCAGACATCAGTATTCATTACAAACTAATGAATCTCTTCACTTTTGCTATCTTTTTAACACCGACCATTATTCCAGGATAAAATGTAGATTATATCATTCTCTGAGCCCTAAATTACCATTATGAAAAAAAAAATGTCCGATCCCTTGGTCTGTGAAAAAAATATGTTCTGGCGTGTTTGAGTAACAAACATCCATCCACACATTATCATTTATAATATTAGTGAGCTATGGAAACAGCGTTATTCTCGTGTGTAGGCTGACCAACCACTGCAACCCAAAAATCCGATGAAATTCGGTGAGTCCGTTTCCCAAGTCTTGCTCGCAACCAGCATTGGCCCTTGCCAAGTATTGCTGATATATTTAATTATTATAATTTGTTATAACAAAGAATTTAAATAAATATTTATAATGTTTGTCTTTAAAAATAAAAGAAACTTAAACTATATTTTAGGAGTAAATTTGCCTAAAAATGTGATAATTACGAATCACAGTCATGAGAGCGAACAGACAGACGGACTGACAGACAGAGAAAGTGACAGAGTTAATTTCGGATTTATATATAAGTATAGATTTAATGCACTCTAAAAATAAATATAAAATATACCGTTGATTTATATCGTGAATTATAGTTGGTTTAATATTAAAATATTTCTTATCAGATTCAGATAAATTTCAATAAAACCCGAAAAGAAGATACACATTTGAGACGATATCAACAAATAATCTTATCTTTTCAAAAACCATTTTAAATAAAGAACGATCTCGACGAAGCTTTATTACGTGTGTAGATTTTCCGACAGCATACCTTTCTATTTGTCACGAAGGATTTGTAAAGCTTACAGTTCATACACGCGGAACATTTTACTTGCAAATATATAAATGTACTCCTAGTGAATGCATTATTCTTTTAGAAATCAGCTCATATATTTTACTTCAAATAAATATATGAATGCTAGTATCGTAGGCGTAATTAGCCCATTTTTTAAATCATATTCATTCCATTTTTATAGAGCCCATCTTTGACTGCCTTTTTGGCTTGGTGGTATAGCAGCTAGCACATAAGGAGCTAGCCGACGAATTCCATCGCATTATGCAAGTGATCGAATATGGAGTGCACAAATTGTGTGCGCACATGCATTTGCACAATAATATGTGCCTCGCATTTATCCCAGGCTTATTTCCATTAGGTCGAGGGTGGCCATGGTCGAAATCAGTCTGGTTGGCCTCTGTATTTTATATTTTTAAATATATTTTATATATTTTGTATTTTATATTTAAAAATGTATGTATACATGAATGAGAATAAATAAAGCACAATAATAATTGTACATGTCTATAATCCAGTTCCTGTAATTTTCCTTTTATAATAATTACAATTAAAGTATACAGATATTTTCGATGTTCAAATTTTAATACGTATATAATATATTTTTAAAAACTTTTAATTTTTTATTAATTTCATACATTATACATCTCTCTTTCGTGGATTAGTTATTGGTAGAAAGTTTTGACCTTAGATTTACAAACCATTTCATCATGCGTCATTTTTTTTTTCATTATAACTTCGAAAGTTTCTCATCCTTAGAGATTTAAACTCAAGATTGTTTCCTTAACATTACTCTGTATGTAAATCTTTTGTCAAACAGATATTAGGGATCTTGGTCTTATGGGAAGATGAAAAATGAAAAATTTAAGATTCTTACTCAGCTTACAATATTTTATATTGATCAATAAAAAATTAGGCACGAACGGAATGAATCACCCAAGACGGGTATAAACGGAAAACAAAATATTTTTATTTTTTTGAAACGTTCTTATAAGATCTTGGAAAGTATATAACGGATTTAATGCGTTTTCATCAACAGAGTGATTCAAAAGGAAACTTAATATATAATACATGCATATTGTAGAGAAAAGTAGAGAATTTCAATTTACTGGTAACTAATTATCGATAGTTTCATAGTAACCTTTAGTTAACAAACGTTTTTGACACGTTTTTCTAACTTTACTGTTGAGAGCTATACGATTATGTTAAATTACATAATGATAATAATAATAATAAAACTTAGTCCAAAGCTTAACCGCTTAATGTGACATCAAGGTCAGACTGAGATCTCAGGTCTTTTGTAGTTATAATTAAGTGAAATTCTGAAATTTGATTTCAGAATTTCAAGCATAAATTCGTGTTAAATCCTTGAAATCGATTACGGCGAACTTTTAAGCGTAGTCATATTATTATACGAGCCATTTAACCATTTCTGATTTGCCCTTGTAGTTTTAATAGACTATGTATGATGTAAATGTTGATATATTTCCCAATAAACGGACTATCTAAAGCGGAATGTTTTTTCAAATCGAATTAGTAGATCGAGGGATAAGCGAGTTCAAACAAATAATATATTCAACTTTATATAATATCTGATAGACTTACCATCAGATTTTGTACTCATTAAATAGTAAAAGATCGTAAATCTCACTGCCATCTATAAATAAAAGATCATTCAAAGATGTTCTTCCAAGTCGAGTTGGCAGAATTTCATTTTCAGATGACACGTGCAGGTCGCCGCGTTATCCTTCAATACCATACACGGATTGAAAAAAATTATCACTTAATCGGTGTTGTTTTTCTAAATTTGAACCCGTTGTCTTAGTTTTAGATCTAATTTATCTGGGTTATGTCGATTATATAAAAGTAGCGATTACAGTATCTACAAGTATACGCACAAAGTAAGTAAAGGCCTGTTTACTGTTGTCCCACTGCTAGGCTATGGCCCTTCTCCCTTTGAGGATAACATTTGGTGCTAATTCCAAAATGCTGCTCAAATGCGGATTGGTGGATAAACATGCAAGTTTTCGAACGATGTTTTCATTCACCGCCGAGCACAAGACGAATTATTCATACAAATTAAGCACATAGAAATTCAGTGATGTTTGCCTGGGCTTGAATCCGAGCCTGGGCTATTTAGGGTTTAAATATATTACATACACATAAATTAAGTTTTTAAATTTTTGTTCAGTTTTATTTTAAGCTTGCTGATCCGACCACGCGTTGCTGTGGGTACGTTATACGTTGAATCATATTGTATGATAATGTTAAGCCAAAACCCTTCTCTGAAACGCGGTGAACATAACGGTACAAATTTATTGTTAAAATATTCAACGGCTTTTGCTTGATGCGCGTTCAAAAAAAAGCGATCTTTTGTATAGAAATAGATAACATCGAATAGCAATTCATTGTAATATGTCTTGTTAAATATTTTATATTAACATAAGTAAACGGTTGTCAGTATAACAAAAACTATTAGCCTTAGAATTAAATTAAAAAAACGTGCTGACTTTATATCAGGCCGCAATTTAATTTATTTTATATCGTACCGTAATAGAAATCGTCTTGGTAAGTAAGATAGGACACTTGATTATGAATAGCTGTAGGAGCTGGACGCTGTATTGTGTTTCTGCGATAAACTCATTGTTCAATATATTCGCCTTGTCTCGCTTCACGTGTTTCGTTTGGCATGTTCATTGATGTGATTTTAGATTATAATGGAATACCAAAGAGCAGACACTTGGAAACGATTGATTAATAAAATTATCCAATTAGTCATTATACATGGTATATAGGTATGTATTTGTCTTTTATAGATCATCTCGTGCTCGGCGGTTAAGGAAAACAATTAGAGAAAACCTACATGAGTCTAACCGACATCCTGAAAAATGTGTTTACCGACCCGCATTGGAGCAGCATGGTGGAATGAGCTCCAAACCTTCTCCACAAAATAAAGAGGAGCCTAAGCGAAGTGGTACATTTATAGTTTGTGACTTTTACGTTGTATGACTTGGTTAAATAAAAGCAAATCAAAACATACGTTATTAAAACAAGCTGTTATAAGCATTTTTTTAATAATTTTAAAATATCGTATTAAATAAAAAACATGTAAAAAAGTCGACCAAAATTGGGTATTCACTCATTTCTACTTAAAAATACTTCTACATATCTCCTACCTCAATAATAACACCTAAATATATGTATGTTTAATCAAGGTCGCAGTTCTTAAAGGCTTTTAATGAATTTTGTCATAGAGCTGAATTAGCGGAATATACCTAATAATTATATATAATTCGCGAATAATATAATTCTAGTTATAAGACATTAACATTAATAAAAAAGTACTTTTTATATATTTCATATTAATAGAAAAATTCATGACGCCTACTGAAACGGACGGCGTACGGCGGCGTGTGTGTTATACATAACGTAATACAATATTTATTAAGATAATATATAATAAATATCACGTTTGTGGGAGGATATAATTATCATATATACTCTCGTATATTATATATTTGTACGTAAGAGTTTAAGCATATTTGGATGTGTAATATCTTTCCTCTCGCTTTGGTGCAATCTGTAGGACTGATTTCGTGAAAAGGGACGGAAATGTGTAACGGGAAGCCAGGGAAGCGCGCGATATTTGATTTGACTAATAAGCGCGCGCAGATCTCCATACTAGAATTGGCTGTCAGATGGTATTAACTAATTTACCCAGCGGATATAATGTTCGAAATACTACTGTAATCGGCTAGTTTTTGTTATTTTTATTTTGCACATCTACAAACAGTCCAGCCTGAACATCGTAAGATTCACTGGCAGATAATGATATTAGCATTAAGCCTGATTTTTGCATAATATTTGTTTTGAGTGGTGCAACAAATAAATAATAATAATATTCCATACGTGTGTATAATAGCTTCATATTCTCAAAGTCACTTGTAATGATTGTCTGAACATAAGTGGTGCTTTAGCGATAATAGCTAATGAGTTTTGTGCCTCGTTTATTTATATTCCTATTCTCACAATTAATTATTTTGTGCAAATTAAGAAATATTCTATAAAATTATCATCAGGTCTTGAAAATATGTAACGTTTTCTATACAATACTTACTTTTACTTTAATTAATTATTTATAAAAATATAAGTTATTGTCAATGTATGTTTTGAAATCAATTATAGACTACGTGGCTTATGTGAACACTTTAATGTTATTAATATAAATATTGTTTTTAAAATTTTAGACAGGCAGCCGAGGACCCTACCTACTATAACCTGTTTGTAAGCGGTCACCTGCGCCTCTAGAGATATACATTGTGGCATTTTATACGAACTTCGGTATTGATCATTGAATTTAAAATTTATATTGTTTGAACTTGTGTTTAAACTGGTTCACTCATTTTTCAAACCGAAGCACAACAATACTGATCTTATTAAAGTGTGGTATGGAAAAATTGATGTGTTTTACTTCCGTAATTAAGTCCACAAGTTAGATTAGAATATTATTGTTGGTTTGTTATTGTATTAATTTTTTTTTCATAGAACGTCACTTCACACTTAACTACATTAGCCTTAAACCCACTGGGAAATCAAATTAATTATACAATTTTACAGGACGTACAGACTTTACCAGGTTTTAAAACCAGGTACTTACTTCGAAGTACGTTATACTTTTAAACTTCCAAGTATTATTTTTCCTAAATAAGAGTGTGCTCTTTATTTATAGCCCTACGCGGATATATTTATTATGCGAGCATTCTCAACTTTGCCTTCGAACTAGACTAAAGTTTGCCATTTTCAAAGTATTTGAAATCCTGGTCTTTGAATATCGTATTTTACGTACTTGGATGCCCTGGTATTGAATTTCGGAAGTATATCTCATCCCTATACGCTCGCAATATTATTTGGAGGATCAAATATTGAATGCAACAAAGGACATGCTTTGCTACCGGTACGCGCTTAACAAGATGTATCGAATATTTATATACGACTAATTAATATATATATAAAATAGTAATTTTTAGTTATTAAATATATTTTTCTACTGACATCGAATTAATTATTTTACATTTTTACTCAACGCGTTAAGTTAATCACCATCATCATTACCTTATAAAAAGATAAATGAATAGAGCAGTTTTAAAAGTTCAAGTCGTACTGAGCGAGCTGAACTTACTGTGGATGAACAATATTTATGCACTACGGCTAAAACTCTTTTGCTCTCTAAAAACAATTTTCAGAGCAAACTTTGTAAAGCGTTAGCACTAATGGTTTAACTAAAAGTTCAAAATGAAGTAACGCCGATGACAAAACTCGTAGATAAATTATGTATTTGTTGCTTGAGTTCATAAATTTATTAAATTTTAACAAATTGGCTTTAAATCAGCAAATAAATTAAAATCAGACTTATGAGGTTTATATATTAACATGTGCATTATATCTTGTTTAGCTGCTCATTGGTACTAACTTAAAAAATATTCTGACCGAACTTGTCCGAAATGAGATTAATTATTTTATATCATTTATAGCTAGTCGCCCAAATGGGCCACCCAAGGGTAAATATTCATCACAGCCAATATCACCAATGCGATGCTTCCCGACCATTTAAAGTAAGATGTTATGTAACTGTCAGCTCCTACGGAACGCCAGATGATTAGTGAATGCCAGTATGGTTTTCGTTAGGATCGCTCAGCTGATGATCTTTAGTTTACCTGACACATAGATGGGCGAAAGCAATTAACTCGAAGGGCCTAGATGAAATGAACGGAGGTAAATTTCGCGGAATATAATATAATAATAATTTAAAATTCTCAAAAAATATAAATATATGACAAACGTACGTAGTTACTTAGTGAAACGGACGGCGTACGGCAGTGTATTTATTGTTTCCCGCACCAATTACACCAAAAATTAAAAACATTTATCGTACGTTTGCCACATATTCCATAAAAATATACCTTGTGCCTGTAGTTACACTCTTTGACTCACTAATCAAACCGGAACACAACAATACTTAGGGTGGTACTTAGCTAGAACAGCGGACCTACTAAAGTTGGATTCAATGAAGACACTCTCTACCAGCTAACTTATAGTCTAATCAGAAATATATATAGGTAGTGCTACCAATATTAAAATAATACTTAACCTTTGCCTAGCCTAATTTAGCCTTGGCGTAAGTTTAACCTAATATAAATGTTAATATATAATGAAATGAATTAAAATTGTCCGCAAATATTTGATTCTAATCAAAGTAAACAAAGTAGTAGTAGATGATATTTTATCTAATAAGAAATTAAACTAAGTAATAAAAAAACGAATACATAAAAATTATACTGAAAATGTTCTCAAAGACGATTTTTAAAAGGAAACTTCAATGAAGATTTCAGTCTTTCTGAAGTCCACAGGGAACTTGTTTCACTGAAAAAAATAGAAAGAAAACCGGAACTATAAATAGGAATTGAAAGTAGGAGCGAACAGTTTGAACGTAGCCTACGATCATGATTGTTAGAAAGGAATTTTTAATTTGTCTGTAACTAGGATAGTGGAAGTCAAAGAGAATAGAGGAAAGTGACAATAATACACGATCGGAAACAACGACGTTCTTGAATATGTTTTTAATCTGACTGAATACTAAGCGCTCATTGGTCGTTCTCGGTCGCGTAGTGATTAATTAGGTTTAGATTTGATCAGTGTTTTATAAAATGTAGGTAGGTGTTGCACATATTAAATAATATACTAGTGGGTCACCTACGTAACTTCGCGTTTATTCAAAAGATTTTTTTCGGAATTTGGAGACCCATGACAGGATTTGTTGTGATTTCGTTTCATTGTAAACTGCAAGTTACTCATCTACATTCAGCGCCAAAGTGATGAAAGCTTATTTAAATGATTTTTTAAATGTCAAATAGTATACATTAGTTCAGTTAAAATTGGAGATTGTCGATAACAATTTACTATAATTTTGTTTAGGTTTTTTTAAAAAACCAGGAATGTTATGATTGTTGTCATTTATTTATTAATCACGGGTAAACCATATAAACACACAGCTCAACTGTGCCTAGGCCATCAAAAAAATCAACTGACAAAATGTACGTCATCGTCAATCGTCAATCGTCGTCAATCGACAAACTATATCTTAATTCGAATTGAAGAAAAAATTCACGTCTGAGGTCGAGCTCAAACATCAATGAATATGCAATGTTCTAAGATATACCTAGCCTCCTTTTTTAAAGTCCACTAAAAATTATAAAACATTGCTAAGTAAAGTTAATATTTTAACAAGAGTATTGGAAAGTTTAAATATTTAGCACAACTCATATTCAAATCTTTAACATTAGTGTTAAAATCTATTTAGTATTTAACCTTGTTATACAAGGCCCAAACCTTGGAGAATTTGAATACCCACTTAGGTAATATTAGTTTAGGGGTAGAGGGACCGTATTCAGCTGCTTATCCTTTCTCGTAAATCCCTTCCATGTGACATCAAAATATTTGTACTTATAAATTAAAAAAAAATATATCATACAGTTGCACATTTGCCCCATAAGATTTTAGGGTTATTTTTCACAAAATGTTGTTTACTAAATAACTTCAAGTCGGTCGTTTTGTCTAATTGTAATTTGTAATTTTCAGTACTGAAAGCTGCTTGGGGTGAAATGGGTCCCGTAACTAGATGTGGTTTTAAAACACATTGGAATTTGGAGACAGCATTTAGTGTTGGCTTTTATAATCACATATACTTAAAATTTACACGATAAAGTTATTTTCTTGATCTATTTGTGTAATCTTCTATAATATATTTTATCGCATGACGTCTGTCATTCGGGTTCAATTTACAATCAAGACATTTAATCAAATTTCACGAATAGTGGTTTAAAATATTTTTACGTTTGAATTACACTATATTATAGTACCCAATATTTTTAAAATAAAATTATCTGTTTATGTCAAAGTCAACAAGGAAATAAGTATAACTAATGGTATAAGTGACACAAATGATTCCATGCTGTTATGTTAATTACTAAAATGTCCCCTGTGCCTGTAATTGTGCTGGCTCATTTCCCCTTCAAACTGGCACACAGGAATACAAATTAGTAATTACCAGTCGGGCTTCCACAAAGCTCTTGGTACGTAAAAAGTCTGTTCATATGCCGCCATAACCTTATAATTTGATATATCATTTAATAGTAGTTATATACTAGGAGTGACGAACACCATAACACAATAAATAAATATCTTTTGTACGGGAATTGCACCTGGCGAGCAATACTCGTAAATAAAGTAGCGGCTCGATTGTAACGACGTAGAAATGATTTGTGGTACCAGTTTTTTTTTTTCAGGATAAGAATTGTATAGCGCTTTTAAAATATACAAGTGAGGTTAAGGAAATATACATATATGTCAAGGATTCAAATGGATAGCTATCTAAATGATCACTATTGTCGTCCGACATGATGATTTTACTAATTCAGACAATACCCAAGTCTGGCGCTGGTGCTGTCCCAAGAGCAAGAGACCAAGTGCCTCACACAGCAAAGGAACAGATACACGATTAAATATTTTTATTTCCATGGGACGGCTGTGTAACAAAATAGATTTTCGTCTTATATTTTTATCATTGACGTCTCTCAACTGACAACCTTTAAAACGGTAATTACCAGGGTAATTACCCTGTGTGTTATTGTCATTCTAATAAAATGGCGTCGTATCCCCGTGTAAATTGATTATCTCTAATATATTATATCAATCAATATATTTCTTAAAACGGGGGCCCCGACAATTTCTATACTGTATTTGGTATTTTTTATTATTTTCCAGTTGGGCTCCATATTCTCTTGTGTCCAAGAGTATTGTAACAATCATTGTGTTGAGTCTTGTAACGTCATTTCGTAACAATTTATATAAAAAACTAAATGTGATAAAATATGTTTTTAATAAATGTAATACTACTTGAATACTTACCATAAATAGTACCAAATTTTTCAGAGAAATACTTGCTTATGGCACCATCGAATAATGAGTCGAAACAAGCGCTAAGTGCGCGGGCGCAGGCACTTGTTCCAATCTGCACATGAAACACAAAATACCAATGTTACATTAATAACATTTATTAAATAAAAACATTATTCGTTAACCCACCTTTAAAGAAAGGCTGAATTATTCATTGTTAAGGAATTCATACAACAAAAATGATAAGATTTTTTATTCTTATTTAAAATCTTTTATTAATTATTCTTGTTTATATTTCATTATTCATATAAAAATAATTTAATTTTAATAATGCGTTTAAATAAGACATAATTTTATTAACTTAAAATAGTAACCTAAAATTAGTAGCTTAAATTACAATTATCGATAGTTTTTATTTGTGTATTGTATTGTATAAAATGTATTTCAATGTTTTATGGCACATTACTAAAATAATAATTAATTATACTTAACTATTACCTTAATTAATAAGACAATCAATACGTTTGAACGCCAACGCGTCTTCGTTGGAAGGGTTCTTATCAGATTAGAATTGAGAGTAAATTGATTCTGAACAAAATTAATTATCAGAGAGAATTTTAACTACATTTCTATGTTTTAAAACGTAATTAAAAGGCAATTAATACGGATTTAAAAATATATATAGAAGGCAGAGGAAAGTCGGTTAATGTATTTGTACTATACGTTACGTAACGTTACGTTACGTTACAACCTGTGAAATGTTTAAGAATTATTGTATGTAGGTATTATAACGTTATAGACATTATAGTTTTATTTTACGACTTGAAAATAGAAAATGGAAAATGTATTTAAAAAAACTTTAAGTAAGTTATATTTTTGTTTTTGTTGTATTCAATTATTATTGTTTGTTAAACTTACTCAGACGTGCTTTCTAATTAAAACAATAAAATCTTATCCTTAATATGCTTTGACGTATTTTAAAAGATTTATAATAATTATTATTATGAAAAAATAATATGTAAATCACAAATTCAAATGAAATGTTTCTATTTCCGCAACGATTATTCACCACAAACCACAATATATGTTGTTGCAAATTATATAACGTAGAAATTAAACACAATTGGATACACTCACTCCATTCGTAACATGGTTATTAATTTTATAAATTACGAAGATTTCCGAACCTATTATCTTTTTTCGTTATGTTTACATTTAATCTTGTTTAAATTATAATTTCAATTCACTTACCAAATATTCGAGAACCATATTCCAGCCGATGACGAATGCGATAAATTCTCCGACCGTAACGTAGGAATAAGTATAAGCCGATCCGGTCGTATTTGGCACCCTGACTCCGAACTCAGCGTAGCACGATCCTAAAAAAGTTTACATTATTAAGTGAAACTATCTTATTATTATTGTTGTAAATATAATTAATTGGGATGTAAGTATATTATTATGATATAAGTAAATTCGAAGGTCGTTGTATCCTTAAATATTAATTAAATTATCCATGAATATATAACATACTAGAGGTTACTCGTGGCTTTGGTCGCGTTTTAGGGGTAAATAAAATCAGATCCATCCACACATCCCTTATACGGTATTTAATTATTTTTTAAGGTTGGCTGTTTTTTAAGAAATTTTTAATAGAATAACCCAGATTTCGAGTCAAAACTTTGGAATCTGTAGCCTCATCTAACCTAGAACTAGACCAACTATGATGAAAGTCTGCTTTTTAGAATAACTATAAAAATCTACATATTTATACATAGAAGCGTCATAAATGTAATAAATAAGTACACATATTCAAACGGACTCAGCGGAAGGGGTGGATCAAATACAAGCCACGAGATAGTCTATTGTTGTCTTCACTCTTATCATAAACTTGATGCTTTTAAAGTTATCTTTATAAAATGAAAAGCTGTATATTCCTCTATGGTCAACAGAAATAAGAGAGAAATTAATCATACATATATGTATATCATATGTATTATTTTATCAATACGAATATTGTTGTATTATAACCATGACGTTTTTACTTATATTTACTGCAATAAGTTATTTTAATGTTAAGAAAAATGTTTTATATATTTTTGTTTTAGTCTAGGATTACATAATTAATAGCAAATGGAATAAATAAATATATAGACATTTTATCGAACATGTTTGGTTAAAGATATTTAATTAAAAAACACGAATATTGTATCTAAAATCATATAATGATGTTAACGTAACTGAATTGAGTACAACAAAATATGCCTTAAATATTTCTTTATTGTTCGGTATAGAAACTAGGGCACACGATCTTATGATCGCCTAGTAGGTGTTAACGTTCTATAAAATGTCAATGTGAGGTTGAGGCGGTCAATAATATTTAAAGCAGCTGATCTATAGTAGTATACATATATTTTTATACTGAAAATAGGGAGACTGTCAAATGGTTAAACTAATGGTAAGTCACGACCTCTTATAGACATTGGCATCGTAAGAAATATTACCCACTTCTCCTTTATTACATCGCCGACTATGGAAACTATGAGTATGGTCCTTGTGACTTGAAATTACACTGGCTTACTCATCCTTCAAACTAGCACTGAGCTAAATTAATTGATATTACTTGTCAGTAGAAAAAATTGGATTAACATGTAATTTTAAAATTGTAATTTTTTCGAAATATTTATCATCGGAAAATAATTTGAATTACTATACTTTAAAATGATTTTGTTAAATGCGATTAAAATTAAATATTAAGGGCTGCTTCTAATGGCAAATTAAACTTTTTTTAAACGTTGTCCTAAAAATAGAATACGTTAATAAATCATTTTATTAATCGTTATATAACAAGATAATCTGAAATTAAGTAACTCATACTCTTTTTATTCTATATATATATATATATATAAATAAATAATGCCTACACACAATTTTCGTCCTTATTGCCCAGTAAATAATGTATATATAAGTTTGTAGGTATGGAATTGGTCATT
The DNA here is from genome assembly GCF_037043105.1 of Vanessa tameamea. NCBI lineage: Eukaryota > Metazoa > Arthropoda > Insecta > Lepidoptera > Nymphalidae > Vanessa > Vanessa tameamea. The sequence goes on along the minus strand of NC_087341.1, from coordinate 12,096,995 downwards.
TACATCTACTTGAGAAATTCACATCTAATTTACTAGACTTTACTCTTCAATAGATACTAATTTACTTCAATAGATACTAGTTTAACTAATCTAGACTTACAGCCTATTCATGTACTAATCCTACACAAATTAGAACCGAAGCATACCATATTGTACTTAATTAATTGCTTCACCTGAGGAAGCACGCATGGACTAATAGATTCTACTAATATTGTAAATGTGAAAGTTTATACGTTTGCACGTTTGTTATACAATTACACAAAAATTGATAGACAGATTTGGATGAAATTTGGGATGGAAAGTTTATGCTCTAACTTAGCACATAGACTCGTGATTGTTCTGATCGTTTGGCAGCTCTGCCATACGAAAAAAATAAAAAATAAATAAAAGGCTGAAAATGAATTTTAAAAAATCTTATCACACATATAACGTGTACTAATGTCTGTCTGTCTGTCTGTCTGTTACGCCTTGATGGCCAAACCACTGCAAATAATTTGATGAAATTTAGTGTGAAGCAAGGTAGGAGGAACCCCAAGGTAGGAGACAGACTACTTTTTTTATACCTAAGACCTAGCGATCAACCTAAAACGCGAAGTAATAGATGAATTTATATTTAACTAGCGATCCCCCCGGCTCCGCACGGGTGCAATGCTATACATACTACAGAATGTCTTACAACGTTCACAGTTTTTTAGTCATTAGACAATACAAATCGCTTTAAAATCTATAATATTAATTGAAATTACATGCTGTAAAGGGCCATATTGTTCTATATTAAATGCACAATGTATTTAAACTACATAATTGGATAAGGATTAAAGTTGTATTGCTTAAAATTGCTTCGAAATTAAGCCATTATTTCTCGTAAAAAGTAAAGGATAAACAATGGTCATGTGGGTTATCCCTAAAAGATAGACATACACCATCGCGGACTTTTTTTTGAAGTGTACAATACTGTAGTATATTATTTTGATTTATCTCATAGGGTTCAGCCAGCGTTTGCAATATAAACGCAAAAAATGTGTTTATTTACGACATCACTTTAGAAACCTCTAAAATTATCAGTGTTTCTCTACTATATTGTGCATGTATTATACATATAAACCTTCTTATTGAATCAATGTATCTATTAAAAAAAACCGACTTTAGTTTGTTTGTGTGTGTAAGCGACTTTGTTTTATACTATGTAATGATGATAATAGATTTAAACTAGTGGGCTGTAATTTATCCAAAAATATCTACCGATATTCATCACACAAAATAAATGATTTTAATTGTTACGCGAATGCGGGTATTAGAGAATTCCAGTAATTGTACTGTTTTGGTATATGCTTCAATATATATATGCAGGTTGATTCTCGATCGATTTTAGATTACAATTTATAAAACGGTTATTCAGGGAACCATTACATAAAAAAAAATCAAAACATGGTCAAGATTCGTGGTCACAAAGCTTGAAAGACTGCCACAGGATGTCAATTTCTCGCCTTTTTTAAAAAAGCTAATATTTTTTTCAATTATTTATACTTTTTTTTTTCTTATTTTTCTGATATAATCATCCCCCATCAATATGCTTATCGCCCATTGTCGGCTTGACGTTGATTTCTGGGACATATACAGAATATGTAGCAGATGCCATCTATTGCTTTATCTGACACTTAAAATGATAATATCGTCTTTAGTAAGCTTGAGTGAAGTAGATGAAGCGGCGGTGACTGGATTGGCGTCGGCCACGGGTTGACCGTCGTCATTGAAAAAATAAAGAAATTATCAAAAATATAAAAAGATATCAAATCAAATCAAATCAAAAATCTTTATTCAATATAGAAGTGTTTACACTTGCTTATTGATTGTCAAAAATCTACCACCGGTTCGGAATTTAGCACCTCGGACCTGAGAAGAACCGGCGAAAGAAACTCAGCGGGATATTTTTTTTTTTTTTTCATTTTGCATGTACAATAATTATTATATTTTAGTTATTTGAAACAGCCTGGAGGCGATCATTTCATTCCCAAGGTGTGCAGTCAACTAAATATAATAAATGATTTCAAAAGAGGAAAATATTATTTGAGTTTGATACGATATCTCATCCATCTAATTACGAATTTGTATAGAGCTCCTCATTTACCTTTGTTATATATATATAAATGAGCCGAGATGGCCCAGTGGCTAGAACGCGTGCATCTTAACCGATGATTTAGGGTTCGAACCCACGCAGGCACCACTGAATTTTCTTGTGCTTAATTTGTGTTTATAATTCATCTCGTGCTCGGCCGTGAAGGAAAACATCGTGAGGAAACCTGGACGTGTCTAATTTCAATGAAATTCTGCCACATGTGTATTCCACCAACCCGCATTGGAACAGCGTGGTGGAATATGCTCCAAACCTTCTCCTCAAAGGGAGAGGAGGTCTTAACCCAGTAGTGGGAAATGTACAGGCTGCTAATGTAAAAATGTAAAAATATATATGACTAATTATCGTCCACGGACTCTCTCGTGCTTAAGAGTTAGTGTTAAGCATAAAACTTTGTCCTTCCTTGGATTTCAAGATTGCTTCATAAATTTCATTAAATTCAGTTCAGTGGTTTAGACGTAAAAGAGCAAAAGAGAAACAGACAGACTTACTTTCGTATTTATAGTTAGAATTTCCTGTAATGTATACTAATATAATAAATGCGAAAATAACTGAACACAGACAACCGATTTAGATGATATTTCGTATGGAGATAGTCTTAGGGTGGGATATGTGCTACTTTTGTAATTTACCCCTCGAGGTTAAAACGGGTATTACTTGACCTATAGGTCAAGTTTTATAAATTTCGAGCGAGTGAAGCCGCAAGTTCAGCGAGTGCTATATAAAGTAATATAAACTGACATCATCATCCTCCTGCCCTTGTCCCAATTTTGAAACTGTTTTCTTCTTCCATACTTCTCTGTCTGACGTCATCTCACAAGTAACATTATTTCCAGCCATATCATGTTTCACACAATCCATCCATCGTGTCTTTGGTCGTTTCTTTTTTCTATATCCATCCACATCCATGCTCAAGGTCTTCCTCACAACATGCCCATACCATGACAGCCGGCTTCCATATAACTTCTCGGTTATCGGTACCACTTTCAGACTTCCTTTTATGGACTCATTCCTTACTCTATCCATTCGCGTAACATCACACATTCCTCTCAACATTCCCATATCCGCCACATGAGTTGTCTTTCATTCATCCCTCTTGTGGCTCAACACTCTGTTCCATATAGGACAGCAAGTCTGGTCTTATAGATGGTCTTATAGATCTTCCCGTCAAGATTAAGGGAAATACGAGGGTCACAAATTGTTCCCGTTACCTGTCGCCATTTCATCCACCCTGTGTTAATCCTGTGCTTCACTGTTCTATATATTTTAACATCGCCTTGAATGAGTAAACCGAGATACCAAAAGTCGGAGCAGACTGGAAGGGCCCGAGCGACCACCGAAGTCGCCATGATCGCCGTATATAAACTCTACAGCCTGCCATTCTCCAAATGCCCATTTCTTCTGTTTCAGTACATTTTGCACTTCTTCATTCCACCACCATGTATCCCTCTCAATCAAACTTTTTCTTTTCGACTCTCCAAACACTTTCGTCTTTTGCGACCTTCCTTATGTACCTGACCATCTCATCTCAACATTCATTCACCGGTTTCACTTCCATCTCATTCATTTCTATCGTTTTGTCCACTATTTGGTTCCTAAATCATAAATAATATAAACATAGTAATATAAACTGACATCATCAGTTAATATATCGTTATAAATCATATATTAACTCCATTTCAGTTTCTTACTTTATCACTACTGAACGTACGTAATGAAACACACACACAGGAAGTACGCGGCGTAGTCTCGAAGAGTATATAAAATAACGTTTGTATATCAATAACTGTTTATGGGACCAACGAGAAAATAATACAGGAACGCGAACCGAATGGCGATACTAGGTGGTTTTGTAAATTACTTTCTGGCCGGTTCTCGGTAGAGTCTACCTAGAACCGGTGGTTGCTTTAGATATTGTACATGATGATTCAAAAGTACAAAGATTATGACATTATATAATAATTTGATTTGATTCGTGTATTGGAAATGTCATTCGAGTGTTTTTACGGTAGATAATCTCACTAATATTGTAAACGCGTTTGTGTCGGATGTTTGTTCCTTAATTGCGCTTGAACGATTGACGCCTGGACGGGTTCTGATGAAATTTGATTAGAGGTCGATTATACTGTAGACCAATACAGGACAGGTGTTTCTATATGTATCGGCTCAAATATATTCGGCAGCTCGAAATAAAGTTAAAGGATTACAAGTGTGATTAAAAAGTATATTAATAATTTTGTCATAATTATAAAGGTTTTGTTTATGTAATATAATAATAGGTAAGTGGATACTTGAGTCAACACTGCCCACAGACATTGCCGCCTTAAGAAATTTTAATAAGTTCTTACATTTCTAATGCGCTACCAACGTTGGGTACTAAGTTATTATGTCCCTTGTGCTTGTAGTTACTGGCTCACCCCTTCAAACCGGAACACAACAATACTGAGTATTGTTGCTTGGCGGTAGATTATCTGATGAGTGCAAGTGACAAAGCCGTGGTGGGTAAGCCGTGCTTTGCACAAGTCCATATGGGTAGGTACCATACAATACAAGTAAAAGTTTATTGATTAATAAGTAATAGATAATTTGATAGTTGGTAAGCTAATTAGTATTGGTAGGAATGTAACGGAACACGAGTCATTGTGAATCGTAAATGCGAATAGCTTAATATTATTACATTAATTATAACACATTAATTATTTGAAGACGATTTTAACTGTCGTCAAAACTACTTCTAATTGTAATCAAAAGAGTTGTCAAATTGTTAGTAATTCCGTTATGGTCGCCGTATGGCGTCGGGATAACTACTCTTAAAACCATCTGCGCCGACCTAGCGCGGTTATTCGATCTATCTGGTGAACAGCGTGGATCGGTGCAGACGTTCTGCTAATAAGCTAAGTGAGTTTTATATGTTTTTGTTCAGTAAATATTAATTTGATTTGTTTAAACTTTGATCATCATTTAGAAATGATCTACTTCATCATGGTTATGTTATTAAAAACCTTTCTTCAGATAAATAATTAATAATTGAAAGTACATATTAAATGGTAACATCGGATACTTGGTTGGTCTTTATTTATTTAAATTCAATGCTTTCCTGGTTTGAAGTAAAATGATATCACATATCTGTCATATATTATTACAACATAGTAGTTATTATGATTTAATTGACACCTAACGAAAAAACTAAAAGACAATTTTGTAAATTAGATTTAACACCATTAATTCCAATGATAGAAAATATACATAAAAATGATTTATTGTTATATAAGACGACTCAACGCCTTTAGCTTTAAGTCAACAACATAATATCCAATCATAATTTCAAGTTTCAAATAAGTAAAAAAAATAAATTGAGACTTATGATTATATTACTTACTTGTACTTAATTTTAATCAATTAAATATTTCAATTTTACTTACCAGAAAATATGCTGGCTAAGGCAGCAATAATGAAGCTCAATGCTACGCCAGGTCCGGCAAATTTGCGGGCTACCATGCCAGCCACTAAGTACATCCCCGTTCCGACGCATGATCCCACGCCCAGGGACGTAAGGTCTAGCGTTGTAAGGCATCTCTGTTAAACAAAAGATCTTCTTAATTTGGTAATTAAGCATAAAGCAAGGTAAGTAATTCAAGAATGTGAGCATATGAGCTTTGCTTAGAGGGCAATATTAACCATCACCATTCAGCAAAATAGCATATTAATTGAATAGGTACTGTATTTCGCATATTATTATATTTAATCCTATATATGTTTGCTCGTTTTCTTATTTTACTTAATAGTAAACTACTTTAACGTTAAATCTTATATATTTTGCTTCTATCAGAAACCACTTCAGCTATAAGGATGAAACATAGCGCACTCAGTCGGAATTAAACTACATAGTAACGTTGAATGAATACTTTCAACAATTTATAAATAACAACACAAAAACGAATATTGGAATGAAAACTAGTAATTTTGGATTTTCTGCGGAGTATTGGGTTGAATTGAGAACATATTGTTTTGTAGTATCTGTTTATTAAAAAATAAACAAGTTAAGAAGATAATTTCAAAGAAAATATGCAAAATAAAATATGTTTTCTATATATTTTCTTATTATGATTATTTTTGTGCGCATGGCTTCATTTGTATCATCTCACTATGGAAATCGAGATCATTACAATCCCTAGGTACACCTTAATTCCCCGAAGTGAAATGTCGATTCAAGTGTACATTTTCATTAGAAAATATTAAAAAGGTCTTTAATAATATAACGATTCATTTCTTAAGAAATATTCAGCTGTATAAACAAAAGAACCCGATTTTTAATTTTACTGAATTCCATAATAAAATCGGGAAAAAGAGTATCTAACAATTCTTAGACCTTTACTTATTCGAATACGATATTGTGTCCTCGGGTTAAGATACTTGTGTTCCTTCCACTAGACTGTCTCGCCTTGTCTCTTACTTATCCTTAAATGTTTTTATTAAGAATAAGGAGCACTTATCACACAAAATGATATATTAGAATTGTGAAAAATAAAGTTTTTATTTAATTTCCATCCTAAGAACATTTCATTTCTTCGGTATTTTTTTTTCTATTCGGTAATATAGATTTACGGATATGAAAAAATAACATCTTAGGCCAAGTTCATTTCAATCAAGAAATACGTTATCGACAATGTATTTTTCAAGAGTCATATTATTAGATTTGTTTTCGTGTATCGTGAGGGAGGAGTATGTTTTTGTCTATATTATATTTATTGCTGTAGCATTAATAAGACACTTAATAATTTATATTTTATTTCGCTTAAAACAATTGTGGGAACAGAATTTAAACATAACGAGTAATTTCATTGGCTTTGTAAACTTTGGAATCGATTTTAAACTAACTTTCAGTTAAGATTAATGCTGTATTAACTCGCTTTTTTGTATGTCTGTCTGTCAAACTTTGCAATTTTTATTTTAAATTAACGATGAACTAGAAACTTTGTTAAAAGAAGAATTTAATTAAAAATAGACTTAAAATTATATATACATTTCTTATAGTCCTTTACGGAATGTCGTGAAAACTCATGTTAATAGTTTAGTGAGACACTTAAAATTATATTACAATGCAAATCATATGAACTTTAATAACTTTGTTAATATTGTTTTATTCATAAAATTAATTTAACTCGAGCGATTTCTATGAAATTCACAAATAAGCGATATGAATTCGTTTATCTTAGGTTATGGATTGAACGTGTTGATTAAAGTCTTAAACGTTTAAGAAGTAAATTTTTCATGTATAAATGATAAACTCAGTAAATAGGAATAATTGTTTCCAATAAATGTTATATTTATGTGAGTAATCTTATATTAAAATTGCTAAAGACATTTGAGTTAATGAAAAAGGACTTACAAAATATGTAGTGAAAAATTATTATTGCGTCTATTTTTATATTATTATCATTGGAACATTATGAAAAATAGCCAGATGCTGAAAATTTGGGCAGAACAGTTCAGTGCCTTTTTCTCGTGTACTGTCTGTACTACTGTGAATTGATATACTGACGAACTTTGGTGTTATCTAATTGAAAACAATATATTTGAAACATGCAAATGGTTTTACGCAAATTGTCGATAACTAATTTGGTTGAATTTTGTCCACGGCGCGATGCATTAGATTATGTCGATTATGTCAAGGACTTGAATAAAGGTTCATGTTTTAGTTTATTTGTCATTAAAATAAAACACCGTTTTTATTAAAACTTTGCAAAATCAGCATAAAATATAAATAAATCCATTACTGTTATGAAACTAAAGAGTTTGAATGTCCTAAGTTTCCGGATTTATACCTAATGAGTAACGTTAACTATGGTGAAAGGGCGCGGAGAAGCAACTGATTTCACATTTTCAAATATAATACATTATATTACATTTATAGTCTCGATTGTGAGTGGAGCTTAAAAAGGAACATAACTTACTTAAGCCAAAAGAAAACTGAGCTATCTGCTATATCGTAACGACAGAAAAGCGTACACACTATGAAAAGATTATTCACGCACATTTCCGCCATTACAATTTTTTTTTTAGTATCGATTTCGTATTGGAATGACATACCTGAATCGCAATATAACGCTGTTACATTTGTAAGCTAAATGCAATCGGCTGCTTTCTCTTCTACGTCACAATACAGTAGATAGTGGAAAGCCATACAATCGCTTTAACGAGGAAGTGCATTGTCTAACAGACTATCATGTAGCCTTATTGAAACATCACACAAAATCCTCTGATAAATAAAAACTCTTAATTAAAAATAAAAATACTTTTGTTTATGGCAACTGTTTTGGAATAGCATTTAAATATTATTTATTTATATTACCCGATTAAATGTAGAAAAAAAATACGAATACATAATGATCGTAAAATAAAAAAAGAAAGTATTTTGCAATGATTTATCGTATTAGATGAAAATTAGAATGAACAATTAAAAAAAAGCCTAGGGTCATAATTGTCTTAGGAGAGGAATATGTTTTCATTAAGAAGATTTTTATTCTGGAAAGTGAAATGTATCTGTAATGTTTTAATATTTTTTCTATTAAACGATATACTAAACTATACAAATATATTTAATTAACGAAATGCTTAATGATTTAATAATATGAAATGATCCCAACGGATTTCATAAACTAAAACGGACGATTTCAGAATTGCACCCTCTTGGTTTTGAACAGAAACAAATGTATTTACAAAGCATTAAACGACTTGCGAAGATAAACAACATTAATATCGTACCTCGACGATGCTCAGCTACCACATAAATAATAAAGTTGAAGTACTTTAACCTTTTTGAGTAAACAATTGCTCTTATTTGACCTCTGAATATTTTGAAACGTATTAAAGGAGAAATATTCGCTTCGATGTATCATGAAGTAATTATTATATTTACTTGTTATAATTATAAAACAAATAAATTCAAAATCACCTTTAACAGGCTTTTGGCAAATACATTACATAGGTATATATATTTTATTCTCGTGATTAACAATTAGCGGCGTGCATTCGATGAGTGAGCGTCGCTCGTGATTACAAGATGTCCTGTTGTACGTGAAGGTTTAGATTAAAGGCAACAAAAAATACGGATAAGCAGTGCTATTCTGTAAGAATTCACTTCGTATCTCACTCGCATCACAAGTGACTTACAGTGATACACCATTTCGATACGTGTATCTTATAAATTTCATAATTATCGTAGGCAATGTCACATATCACATTATGACATTTCACACTCGTGTTTTGCGGTGAGATTCGAGTTTTTTTTACAGAATAGTTTCGTGAGTAATAAAATCTATACTCACTTTACCTACCTGTCATTTTCGTTTTCGTTATGTGTAAACGTTTAATAAATAGTTATTTTCCAATTCTCCTCTTTTTATTAATTATAAAGTTTTTTTTAATATTATTCTGTTTATATTTAAGAGTGAAGCTCTTATGCTTATTTATTGTTTCGATATTTTTTTAAATTTCGTTTTTAGTTGATGATTAAGTTAAATTGATGTCGAAAAGTAATAAAATTAATTTCGCTAGCTGCGCTATTGATATTATGTTCTTGTATAAGTTTTATAAGTAAAACTTTCTCGAATAAATTAAAATACACAAAGTTGCCGTAAATATACGACCACACAATTGATATTCTGATAAATTTATTGCCGAAACAAAACTTTATAGTAAGCGCTTAGTAATAAAATTAAATATTATTTTTAAATATATTTTTTTTAATAAATGCTCACTTTTTTTTATATGTATGTAGGTATATTATTTATAATTACATAAGGATTTCTATCCTATCTAATAATTAATTCTTGTACAAATTCTACATTAAAGTTATTGTACACAGAAAAATATTGAATTATATTGCCTTTCGTAACATGATCTTGGAGTAAATACTGCAGAAAAATAAAATAAAAGATTTAACTCTCGTATTATTGCCTTCACCGGTGACACAATGACTAGTTCATTTTCGCACAGAAAATCGGATTTGTGACTCCAGGGGATGAACTGCTTGCATACTTGCTACTTTTACACGCTTTTATTTATGTGGTAGCTATTTTTCATTTTAATCTGTATATATATTTTTAGGTCCCCAAAGTGAATGTTATGCAAGTAAATAATGTCTATTTTGGTAAGATATAGCTAGAGCACTATGAAAGTATTGTATCACTAAACTAAAGCGATATTACGTACATAATACGATTTACAAAAACCATTTCTGAATTAACCACATTTTGTCGAACAACAAAATTAAAATCTCCCAATCTTTCATTTCAAGACTTAATTTATTTTAGTAAGATACTTGAAATTTGATAAGTTAAATTGCAAATAAGAGGGTCTCAGAGGCCATTCTAGCACTGTCGTTAAACTTGTTCAGTAATTACTGAATCATAAATTTATGGTCAGTGGAGTGTCTACTACTACTAACCGTTAACCGTTAGAATGTTATCAAATTAACTATATGGAACTGCGAATGAATTTGATGCAAATCTGATGTTAATTACTTTTCAAAGGAATGTAATTGTTAACTTTCAACCATTAAACCCAGCACAAGTTTAAATAGCAAAGAACTCTCATCCCCCGCAACCGAAGCAAACATCGCTTTATATAGCTTTGAGTTCAGCTCCGTTAACCGCGCAGGGCTCAACTCACATAGATATGCAATTTTAGTGAGTAAAAACTTTTTGAAATTTTTCCCGGGCATCATATACTCAACGTCGGTGGACGAACTTATTTGTAGCTTCCAAAAATTTAGTTTCGGTCAAAAGTTAAAATCAAACAAGAAGGTAAATCGAAAACAAAACCGAATAATATCTGTAATTTCTGCAAGAGAAACATTTGCTTATAATGTAGCAAGCAAGTATGCCTTGAATGCTCCGAATTATTTAGATATTTTGTACTTGTAGTTTATAACAAAATTTGAGAGGACATATTTATTTTTATTTTGTTGATTGTTTTTATGTGTTTTCTATGGTTTATGTTAAGTATAGAAAGCTGACATTTTTATTAAAATTTGCATAAAATGCTGGCTAATTAATTATTTCAATTTATTTTATTGCGAAATTATGACCAAAAATATAGATACTTTCGCAGAATGAGACCATCTCCATCCACCACGGAATGCCTCTGGGGTCTCCAGGTAGCACACTCGTGCGTGCGTGACGCGCTGTAGCGCCGATGGCGCACCACACTCGTGACAGGAGGGTGTAATTTCTCACCTTATTATAATAAGCAACCATATTCGGCAAACACCTGCGTTATCCTGAATATGATTATTCCGTAACTCCATTCCATCCAGTGACTCAAATAGGATGGAATGGCCTTCACTTACGCCAGGTCTGCTGATGGAGAACCCAGGTCCTACCATCTGCGAATCAGAGCTCGTTGGGCTAGATCCAGATAGAGCCCTCATTCACAAGTGGCACGAATTTGGATCTGTAGACATTGGATATTGACCGATCAACCTAGCCTCCACCCATTGACTAGGAGGTTCGCAGGGTTTCCGCTCACAAGAAGCGATGTATATTACAGGTCATTAAATTCAAGTAATCCTTGCATCCATCAACCTTGAAGCTTTTGTTCAGACATAGGCCTCCCTGTGTTGGCGGTATTTTGACCAAACCCTGTGTATAGCAAACACACGGGACTTATCTTGTCATCATCTTCAGTCTATCAACACCTTAACCTTCTGAGATATAGCACATTTAATATATGCAAATTCAAATCATATATTATAGCAAATTTATAGCTGCACTAACCTTCGACTTCAGGTAATTTGGATATAACGACATATCCTATTTTATAAGTATTTGAGTTATAGATATATTAAATAAAACGAACGTTAGAAAAAATAAATTATTCTCATTTGAACGGAATCTGGAATGAGAAGAGCGCGTGCGAATGACAGACTGAAAGTAAAGAGCGCTTGGTTCATCAGCGATACCTCTTCTTCGAACTTCCTATGTTCGTAAATTAAATTAGGTCACAATAAAGTCTGAGCGAGATGGCCAAGTGGATTGCATACGTGGATTCACCGAAAGTAATATCCGGGCTATTATTGAGAATTCGAATGCTGAATGTAATTTCAACGTTCAGTCCATTTGAAAGAAAATAGTTTGATTCATTATAATTATAATTCTCGATTAATTTCATAACATCAAAATTCTCAAGAGACCTGAAAGTTTATCAGAATATAAACTTTCAGAGGAAGTATTTTCAAGAATTGTTTTGCATTGCGATGTTCTGCAAAGGCATTTCGTTTACGACCATCGTGCAATTACTTACGGTCTTTCCGCTCGGAATTTCTCAGGTAAAACTATCACAACCATGATATTTGAGTTTAAACCGCAACGTTTCTGGTCGTTCGGATATTTCGTAATATGAGTTACTGAGAAAACTTTAGGTAGCACTTTAAGGTCAGCGAGAGTAATCAGAATGATAACATTTGAATAAGTAATACGTAACGAAGCAATGTAACTGCTGCGGTGGCAATTTTATATGCATAGTGTGTTCACGTACTTTCATTTACTGTATGACAAACAATTTCGAGCAATTTTAGATAGTATACTTGATGATTTTTATTTAGAATTAAAAGTAGTTAATTATCTACCTTGTTTCAAGTTTGATGCTCAGCTGAATTGCTCTACTCTTTCGTTCATTGTTTTTTTAATATTAAATAGAACACATATCCTCTTATTCTACCGTGTTTAATTTTACACGTTGATTCATTTCCCATAACATCGAATTTTTAAGGTATTCTACACAATAATTGGCTCCAGACGAAGGAACAAATCAAAGGTCAATAGCATATTTTTCAGCAAATGTTATATTTAGGAACTTGTTTTTGCTACTAATTTATGTTAAATTTTATTGTTTATATAAGTAAATGTTCTTCTGGTACAGTAAATATTATGATAAATCAAGTAAATTTCCGCATTTATAAGATAACTGTGAAACGTTTCAAAAACGATTTTTCATTAAAACAGACATACCAGCTAACTTTAAAAGGCATCGAGTACTATTGAAAATGAAATCAATTAGTAATTGATACTCGATAGAACAGTTTCAGACGTTAAAGTTATTTTTATTACAACTTAAGTCGTTTAATTTGCAGTAAATTATTATTTAAGTAGCTGCATAAATAAAGGTTTCGTTAAACTTGAGACGAGGTACTTCGGGATTTATAATATTCTTTCATTTTAATAAAGAACAGTTTTTTTCATATTAAATAACAATTCGTATCGGTTCTATGAATAATAAAGTATAGAAGGTTCTTTTTTTAAAGTAGTTTATTTAATGGATAATATGTTGGCTTCTGTGGCAATATTAGTAGCTTCATTTATTATTTCAAAGTTTTATTGACAAAGTTGATTTAAATATTAATGATGTAAAGCAATTTGTCTGAACATTTCTTTCAAGTCGAATAATGTTACGGTTTTATAATCATAATTACTTTTAAATAAACTAGATAAAAGGAACTTCTTGTAAATCTCTCAAAGCTACCTGAGAAGGAAGTCTTACCTCCTCTCCATTTGAGGAAAAATGGGTTGGTACATTACCCGTGCAGTAGATTTTCATCCGACACATGCAAGTTTCTTCACTAATATTTCCTTCGTCAGCGAGCACGAGATAAATTATTAATACACATTAAACAATTTTAAATTCAATGATGCTTGTGGGCTTCGAACCCTTAATCTTTGGTTAAGATTCATACGTTCTTGGTACTTTTCGGCCCTTTGATTGGTTAAACCATGCGAGTGGTTAAGTCTCACATGCTCCATTGGTGGATGCTTTTAATAGTAATCCATTACTCCGCTTGAGATAAGGTTTCTTGTTTCTAGTCTACAGTAGCCGCACGACAAGAAAATGATATCAATTTCCAATATAATCAAATGAAAAGATAAAAAGGATTAATGTAATTCTCATAGTAATCCCATAAGGTAAATGTAATAAGTTTATCGACTCTGGATGCATACTGGGCTTTAGCCAAACATGACAACGACGTAAACGTTTCTTGCCTGCCAAATTTCACGTATCTGAGTCAATCGTAATTTAATTTTTGAACAAGAGACGCTTAATAGTAAATTACATTCAAGTAGGACGACCAGGCTCAGTTGAAGATCATGAGGGGGGAGAATTTCTTCAAATTATGCGCGCCACCCCCTTTTCGTTGAGCGATACGTGAGCGTATAAAGAATAATATAATTTCATTATCCGCAACGACTAGTGAGCCGTCTATTGTATAATGATAATGAAATTGGATAATAGAAACAACAACTATATAATTTTATACCGATCCATCATCGGCCAATCGCAATCCACTGATACGACTTAGCTCTCTTTTAAGATGCGCCAAAGCTCCCAGTTCTCTGCCTTTCACTTTTTCATATTATAAGGAAAACAGGGCAAATGTTTTTCAGCCTATGTATATTCCGGCGTAAATCCGGGGCTTTCATTATGAGATCCCTAGTGTCCATACACAACGTTAATTGTTGCAGGGGTTTCAATGTCTCGAGTGTTTATTATTGATACAGTATTAATCACGCAGTACGCTTGAAGCGTTTTTATATTTTTAATGTAATTAATTGATAATAATTATTAGTTGTTATGAGAAATTCACGTTTTAAGAACGATTCTTTTGTTTTTTTTTTATGATATAGATGGACGAGCACCTAATGGTAAGTGGTCAGAACCGCCCATAGACGATGGCGTTATAAGAAATATTAAACATTATTTACGAGATTATTATTTTTTAAGAGATAGATAAATATGTAAATATATAATAATGGATGACGGTACTATTGGGTTACTCAAAATTCGCTGTTAGAATTTGCCAGCGTAGACTCGTAGTGATAGAATGTTCAACGTCAAAGGGAATTCAGAGCCGCGTGTGCAAAACTTCTCAAAGTTTTTCCACAACTCTACTCGTGAAGAATGTTTATGAATATGCAGAATGCGTATAATTTTTACATCGAATATCGCTATATAACTTTTCTATGATCTCTTTGACATTCCTCATCGAAACTTTAGGGTAGCTAACTCTAAAGCTCCGATGATGATTAGGTTAGATTAAGCTGTCATTAAAATATATTATATTGTTTACCATTATATAAGAATAGATTACATTTACGAGTAGTTTCTAAAAAATTGCGCTTACGTTCATAATAAAATTAAATAAAATATATGTTAAGATAGAAGAAGACATACAACGACAGCCGTTAAACTCCCACTATTTCTTACAATAACTTCTCATACAAGTATTGCTGTGTTGTTAACGTTTTATTTCTATTTATTTCATTCTACGATAGTGCTTTTATTGTCAAGTGTGCTCAACTAACCTTTAGTTCCTGCATTCATTGCCATAAATAATGGAACAAATGAAATGTAGATTGTTCGCGCCGGATATATCGCGAAAACGTTCATCTTAGTCTCGGAAATATTCTGGTTCGTGTACTTATTACGTCCGTTCTGCATTTGTATTGAAAATTGCATTGCATTGTTACGTAATGGAAATATTTCTCTTCCTTGTAATTTTTTCGCGCATTTGTGTTATGTTCATGAATAAAATATATTATCATACATACAGAAGTTCTCATGGTCCATTGGTTTTAACAAACTTTTACATTATTAAATTAAAATAATGTTTTATATTATAAGTCATAGTAATATTTGATATATTAATAGTAATAGTACTTGTTTTCTCTTTTACGATTATTATATAAGATGAAAAAAAAAGGTATACTTATGATGTGCACAGATTTAAAATATAAATATGTTATATATTTGTAATTAATTGTAATTATATGAAATGATCTTGTAGATAATTTTCCAATGCTATTACTATGAAGGTGAAAAATGATTATAGATGCCAGTATAAGATTATATATGTATATACTAGCTTAGTGCAAGGTAGGTATCATGTATAGATAAGGGATAAATAATATGCCTTCGGAGCCAATTTCTATGGTCCGTAGTGACCCCTTAACATCACGTGGTCTGTTTTCCAGTCTCAAATCCAAAAAAAATAAATAAATGGATCGCGCCTTTTAATAACAATAGGGCTTGTAAAAGTATTATTGAATAAAAATATTTTTATTTTATTTTATTCGAAACAATTGAGACGATATTTTATCATTCTTGTTATGAGAACTAAATAGTAACATAAAAATATTTCTACTGTTACGTAAAATGCATAACTTATATTTTCAATTTATTCAGAACTTATTTAAAATGTTTAAAGAAAGTGTAATGCGAATGAAAAGTAGCTACCACAATTGTGATTCTATGAGTAAAAGATCCTTTCACAATTGGACGACAAATATTTTCACTTTTTATAGACTAGCTCAAAAACATAAGAATGTACCTTTTTAAAAATAACAAAATTGTCGTTGCAAACATTTTATGAACAAAGTTGGGCTTTGTTCGGTGCTGTTGAGCTATAGCGGTTATAACTAAATTCGTTACAAAATTATGACGCCTTTCTACCAGGCAATTTTGCGTTAAATGCGGTCAATATGTCGTTAGTTATCGTGGCATAATTCTATCGAGATAAGCAAAATATTTACTTTGTGTAAACTTTCAATTTTGACATTATGAATTTTATCAAAATTGAATCATAATATAATGTAAACTATCTAAAATGTTAAGACTTGGGTTATAAATGTAAAGTAAATTCAGGCGTATTAAAAATTCGATCACATTCTAGATTCTATTGTCCTACTTATTTATGTTATAATCTTAAAATTATTGAAAACCCTTACAGAAAGACGCTGTCTGGTTGGCACGGTGACCTCTTCGCCATCCCCCGAACGAGGATCACGTGTCCGAATTAATTTGGTGAATATGTTGTGGCCATCACGACGTAGCGCCGCCCAGTCCACTTCCCGAAGCCTTTGCATATCTGAAAGTAAAATATTATATATGTCTTATTATTTTCCAAGAATATAACAATCTGTTAAATATTATATTTTATAGGTCTGAATACCGGCCGTATCGCTTCAAAAAACCGCCGGTGAAGCGTCGTATGATATATAGGAATATTTAGCAAACTTGAATCTTATCCTCGACTAGACCTCGCACCCCCAATGTCCTATGTTTCACTCGTATACATTAGTTTGCAGTTACGACTGCGCTAACCAACAGCTTTACGCCAAATAAATCATCCTTATTATTAAAACATAACTCGAGATAATGTATACATATTATTGATGTTATAATAATAAATAAATGTAATTATTATTGTGATTTTATAATAAGTAATTGAATAAGCTTCTTGATTTGATTAATTCGTGTTATAAAGGGACACAAATTGTCTGTAACCAGACCAAGATCAAGGCAAGCTTATAAGGCCAAAAAATCGGAATCCAAATCCTAGGTCAGTTCAGTAAAATATCGTGGTGGGTTTTTCTTAGATAAGTCCTGGAACGTTAGAAAGTGTAAATTAAGCCGCGGCAAACATGTAAAGCCGATTGTGCTGCCACTTAACTCCTTCCAAACGGGTCAGATTTGCCATTCCATCGGATTATGAGAATTACAGAACAGACAGTGTATTTGTGCGTAACGGTTGCGCACTATAGTAAGTCTTACGTAATCACCCTTTGGAATGGCTGCGGCGGCTGAAATCGGTCGAGAGGTTATATATGAAGATACATACGGTAGAATGATATATTTAATCATTTATTGTAATGTAAAAAATATTATTTTTATAAAACTAGAAGTTATTTTAAAACCTTACGTCATTACTTCACTACCACGTCATGAAAAAAAAATAATTTAAGTTGAAATTTGTAGCGCTCTATAACCAACGTTTTATATTCTTATAACTTTGAAAGCACTCCTATACATAGATTTGGTAGTAACAAAAAAAAAATAATTGTAAAAACAAAATAAAATAGAGAGCCGAGATGGCCCAGTGGTTAGAACGCGTGCATCTTAACCGATGATTTCGGGTTCAAACCCAGGCAGGCACCACTGAATTTTCATGTGCTTAATTTGTGTTTATAATTCATCTCGTGCTCGGCGGTGAAGGAAAACATCGTGAGGAAACCTGCATGTGTCTAATTTCAACGAAATTCTGCCACATGTGTATTCCACCAACCCGCATTGGAGCAGCGTGGTGGAATATGCTCCATACCTTCTCCTCAACGGGAGAGGAGGCCTTAGCCCAGCAGTGGGAAATTTACAGGCTGATTATGTTATGTTATGTTAAAATAAAATATATTTATTTAACAAAGATAAGGGCAACAATTAAAGAATAATTCACACGCGTCACGATAAACAGACCGTTATTCCCGAGAACACATTTCTCTAGGTGACTGTGTAATGTTTCAGCAATCAACGTTTTCAGAAAATTACTCGTTTAAAGCGACAATAATTACACGATCATATAAAAAGTGATGTAAATATTAACAAAGTCTAATTTCTTTAATGATACATAATTTAGTTACATTATACCATGGAAGGTTCCATGTATCGATTAACTCAACTATTGTTGAAGCGATAACGTCAAGACTCGATAATAGTGTCTCTGAGGAAAGTTATAAAGCATATACTATATAGATCATGTCTGTTCCCACTCAAGTCTATTAGTACTTATAGTATATATTCCTACGTCCGATGAGTATATTCAGGGTGTTCGGTAAATAATGGGTAACATTTGTTAAATTTTAGGATTTATTTATCCGAATTATTTTGAGTTTCAACAATTTTGGTCTATTGGTCTCTATTGCACAGAACATCTCTATCGCACATCTGTGCTTGCTACGAATTTTAAATTTTAAACTCTGGCAATACTAATTTATGAATAGTTATCGGATTTAATATCATACCATCGCGTTTGCAATGAAATTATCTTTCTTTAAATGTATTCCAATTAGAATACAGATTGGTGCAGTTCCTTGTGCCGACTTATCTGTTTAAGGTATTAAATTGGAAGCCTGTACTTCCCCGGTAATAGAGAACGGAAAAATGTAATGCATGCAATACTGCAATACTGCAACGATTTTACGATACAAAGCAACACAACGTTTGGATGTTCCTTATATCTACTATATAATTTTGATTTCTATTCATTTCGTTCAGACTAGATAGTGCCACATGAACAAAAAAACAATTTATAGTTTTTTTGTAATTAAAACCATACTACATATTTGAATATGTGATACAAGCGCGATTTTTTTTTATAGACAACTTAGTTTTTGCATGCGGCTTCACCTCCATGTTAGGGGCGCGTTCTTAGGTTTTGGGTGTAAAATAAAAATTATATATTCCTTGGATAACCTTGGGGTTCAAGCTTGCTTCATACCAGATGTCATTAAATTCCTTTTAGCGTATTCCAGTTAGTGAATTTCGTATTTATAATATTTTGTAATTTGTCTTTGTCCATAAATACAATTAAAACTCGTTCTACGAAAAGCGGTAACATTTTTTTAATAAAAATGTATATAAATATTTTTTTCTTTATCCTTTAAGCCGTTTCGTGTAATAGGTATAAGTATAAACTACAAACTACACTTATAGTTACCGTTTAAGAAATATAAAATCGTAACACAATCAGAAAAAAGCGACTTATAAATTAATTTTTAAATACTATTTGTTTTTACTTCTAGGTAAATTCGAAACGAAACATGGATTAAAACATATCAATTACTTCAAAGATGTATATTATACGATGTATGTGACTAGTTGTTGCCAGCGGCTTCCCTCTCGTTTTAGGGGTTGGTTGTCAGGTCGTTAGGTATAAAATGTAGCCTAATATAGTATAGTATATAACCTATAAAAAATTAAGAAAGTTCAAGCTTGCTTAATTTTTTTTATGATTTAGGTAGGTGGACTAGCTCCATAGCTAGTCCACCTACCTAAATCATAAAAAAGCGACTTGATAGGATGTAGTCAAAAGCACTCATATACAATGACGCTGAAAATATTAACCATTCCTTACATCGCCAATGCACCACCAACCTTGGAGACTAAGATGTTATGTTTTTTCTACCTATAAATACACTGGCTCACTCACCCTTCAAACCGGAACACAACAATAAATAAATAAATAACTATTGGACAACATCACATACATTACTCTGATCCCAATGTAAGTAGCTAAATCACTTGTGTTATGGAAAATCAGAAGTAACGACGGTACCACAAATACCCAGATCCAAGACAAAATAGAAAACTAATGAACTTTTTCTACATCAATTCGACCGGGAATCGATCCCGGGACCTCGGAGTGGCATACCCATGAAAACCGGCGTACACACTACTCGACCACGGAGGTCGTTAATACTGAATACTACTCTTTGGCGCTAGAATATATCTTGAGTGAGTAGTAAAGTAACCTACCTAGATGGGCTTGTACATCCTACCACCAAGGAAGCTTCATACTAAATTATATCAAATTTGGTTCTGTGGTTTGGACGTGAAAGCTTCACAAACACACGGGCAGACAGAGCTACTCTCTCATTTATAATATCAGTATAGATAAGTTTGATTTCATGTTACAAACGTTAACGTTCTAACATATAACTAACATATACGGATTTAATCTTGGGGTGCGCGCTCTGAGACGGGAAATCTGATTTAATACCAGCTTTCACAAAGATAGCAAAAGCAATTAATTATAGTTGGTAATGATGAATACTCATCGCTTCTAATTGATAGAATCCGATACATTAGCATTTCACGATGCGTTTGTCGGTGGTAAGTGGTCACCACCGCCCATAAACAAAGACGCTGTAAGAAATATTAACCATTCCTTACACTGGCTCACTCACCCGGAACCGGAACTCTAACCGGAACACAACAATACAGAGTACTGTTATTTGGCGGTAGAATATTTGATGAGTGGGTGGTACCTACCCAGACGGGCTTGCACAAAGCCCTACCACCAAGAAATAGTTAAGTATTGTTGATTATTTTATTTAATCGCCTTATCACAATAATTAAATTCAATAAGAGCCTTAAAAAGATGAATAAATTAAATAAGTATTTTCACTGGTTTCAATTTTATTATAATTTATTAAGTTAATAAATTTTACATTATTCATCACAATGATCCAATGGCGCTGAGAACCGATCATTTTGATCTTAACCGACGATCTCAGATTTCAATCCAGTCCGGAACCACAATACATATAAATTTAACTTGCTTTCGGATGTAAATTAAATCATAATGAGATAGCAAGTATCGCATGACATTCTACAGAACGAACGATACACACAGAGAGTACGACAAAGTTAGTCATGATCTACAAATTCCACTTTTCTTCTTGATATATGTTTGTAAGCACGTACGTTAAGTTCTCTACAATTGTCGGCTCAACTTTGTGTGCGTTCATAGTATGGCCTCGAGGGAGCAGAGAGTTTTTATGAACGCCACAAACTAAAACCACACTACGTACCTCGATCACGTACTTGTGACCAAACCAAAATAAATTCAGGAATATATATTTATTTTAATATATATTTTTCGGTATATCGACAGTATTTTATTTCATATACGTATGTACTGTACGTATTTTTTATTTCATAAAATCTTGTAAATCAACAAAAAGTATGAAGCTCGGAACATGGCGTAGCAATTCAGTCTTCATTTAAATATTTTTATTTATTGTTACTGATATTTATCTTTCTTTTCTATTTGTATAAGGTCATTGAATATAAATATTAAATGTTACTGGATACGTTAAGTTTGTTGAATTCCAGTATTTAAGCTGTCGATACGTCATTGTTTTACAGTTGGTCAAAGAATTCTTGTTTGACTGCAGATGTCTGAGAATAAATTATATTTGGAATGTATTAGTAATCCGTCACGTAAACCTCTATATATAAGTAGAGTAGTGGCGCGCTTTTTCACCCGCTTTAAACGTTCCTGTAGTAGTAGTACTCCCCTCGTAGTTCGTAGCGTATAATGGTCTATGGTCCATAACCTTTCTCAATAAATAGGCTATAACCTTTCTTAATACATATACTTAACTCATCAGCTTTTTGCCTGCCCTTTTCTGTACGTCTGGTAACATTTTAACATTAACGGCCTGTAAAAATCCCTCTTCTGGGCTAAGGCCTCCTCTCCCATTGAGGAGAAGGTTTGGAGCATTTCCCACCACATTGCTCTAATGCGGGTTGGTGGAATACACATGTGGCAGAATTTCGTAGAAATTAGACACATGTATGTTTCCTCACGATGTTTTCCTTCACCGCCGAGAACGAGATGAATTATAAACACAAATTAAGCACATGAAAATTCATTGTTGCTTTGCCTGGGTTTGACCCCGAAATCATCGGTTAAGATGTACGCGTTCTAACCAATGGGCCATCTCGGCTCTGGGAATGTGTATTCAAAATTTGATAACAATCCTTTAAGTAGTTAAGATGTAAAAGCGTAACAAACAAACACACTTACACATTTAGAACATAAATTTAAAAGCACGTTTAAATAATTATAATAAATTTTATATCGAGTAGAATTTTGATAAAGTTTTGTGCCCGCTGGACAATATCGTCTGATTATAAATAATGTTTCTAATCAATACTCGATGCATCATTTGTTTCAGTAAATTTATGTCCGCCTGCCACGATTTCGCGTTACAGCTCTTTAAGTAACAAGGATCGTATAGCCTCTCGAGCTGAAAGACAAAGCCAACCTAAAAATAAAAAATCAATAATGACATGAAAGGCTTATGCATTATCAAGGGATATGATGTAAAAATATATATCTACTTGTATAAATCGTTGGCTCATAGTTCCACCCCTTTGATTCACTATGACATCCTGAATACGAAACAACTTAATTCATTTTCTTTTAATTTTTAAAGTATTTTATTATAATATGTAACCAATATAATCGAATATAAATAGTACTCTATATTCAAATATAGTTAGCGTTAGCGTGGAAGTTTCTTTTCGATGTTTTTTTTAATTATTCGAATAGTTTTCGGAATATAATATGACTGTCTGCTTCAACGATTTTCATCATGTTTATAAGAAATATGAACATAAATTGAAGTATCGGATATAAGTATATGATGTAGCACATTTTGACACTGTTAAAGCGCTGGTAATTCAAACGAAAGGTGTTAAAAAAATATAAAGTGGTGTTGATTTTTTAGCATTCTAATCTGTACTGTACTGAATTGTTCAAAGATCTTACCGCTGCCTTGCTGCTAAAGTTTGCCTTTTCGATTCTGTTTTTTTTTAAGATAGATTCTGAGCATTAAAATAAACGTGCATTAATAATATATGTGAGTTATATTAAACTAGAAGTCACACCAGCGCTATCATGACGACCAACGAGCAATAGTTTCTTAAAGCATAATAACTGTAAATACAGCCTGTCACGCGACCAAATCATATATTTCCATTCATTGAATGACGTCAGTTTCCTAATCAAGCATGTACAATTATTTTAATAATAACATTATTATTACATTTATTCGAAGTAGATTACTCTTAATATTCGAGTTAAGTCGTGAAGAATAATTGAAAAAGATGCAAACTCGGATATTGACCAAAACTTTAATGGACAATCTTATTTTAATATTAAAACAATTACACGAAACGGTAAACATTAATGTTACGTTTGATTTTTATATCTAAGATATCACTAGAATTTCTCCGGAAATATCATTTTTCATTACATTGCAGTGTGGGTAGTTTTATGTATTTTCCTTTTCTCAAGATGAAAGTATTTCTCACATACTGTATAAGATTTGAATAATATTTGTAACATAAATTAAATGTAAGAAGTATATTGAAGATGTTTTGTAGTTTGATATATCAATATATTTTGATATAAATAATCATATTGACCTGATATGTTATATCATTTAATAGCATATATGCCAAATTCGCGGTCCCAGGGTGTATTCTGATACAGAGATATGTCTCATTTGTAATTTTCCAACTATATTTGTACACTTATACAATATTATTAACACCTTTAAACTTCGTATGGTTACTTAAATCAGTTGTTTATTTTAAGTGTTAAGCGTTAAGTCGACGGTGTAACTATCTCAGGAGGCTCACCTGATGGAAAGTGACTTAATTATGAAATGAAGTGAATTAAATGAATTAATTAGTAAGTTTTAAATGGATCATTAACCTCTTATCTATATATTAAGCGAAGTTAAGATAAGTATCTTAAATTTAACTATGGCTTGCAGTTTTAATATCACACATTAAAAATACTTTTATCATGTATAGTCTGTAGGTTAGTCACCTCCTTTTCTAGTCGGTGAAATTTTCAATATATTCGCAACGTAAAAAAAAGATAAATGTATGTCATGTAGTCTATGCGTTTGTCAAAGCGGAAGCCGAGCACTTATCTCAAAATTAAATAAACGGAACCCAATTGGATAACTTTGTTGGCCGTCGGTGTATTTGTATCCGTTTGATGTATGGTACGCGTGACGGTGCAAGCCCTCAGGCCACGAGGTAGGCTTCTTTTTTTATTTCGAAATCGGTTTAAGCTTTTATAACATGAAAGTATTTTTTATGCCGTAAAAATATCTAAAAACGGTTACTGATTAATAATATTTTAAAGGTAAAAATATTACGTAAACAAATGGCACATATATTTTTCTTTAGGTAAGCCACTGGATGGTAATTTATCACAATACACTAGTGCCAATAAGCAGTGGCATTGTAAGAAATATCAACCATTCGTTACATCAAAAATGAGTTAAGATATTATGTACCTGTCGTTGCTCCGGCTCATCCACCGAAACACAAAAATACCTGCTAAGTGTTGCTGTTTTACAGTAGAATATCTAATGACTGTGTAATAAAGATAAATCAAGTGATGTATCTTTTCTTGCAAACGCAGCTCGGCTTGATAGTATTGAATAAAATGAAATTATTGTTTTGTAACTAAACTAAATTCTCGAGTCTACATACATGCAAGTATTTCCTGTCATTGATTAGTTATTATATTAACTTGGTGAGCTATGTATCCAATAACGTGGTTATATAGGTATATCTTAACCAAGAGTTTGCGGTTTCGATCTAGAGCAACTGCCAAATTTACTAATTTCATTCTATTTACGTAGGTTAAGAAAAACATCATAAAATAACCTGTGTAACATCGTGATGGAATAACTTCCAAGTCTTCTACTCGAGAATATAGGCATTCGCCCAACTATGGGATAATTAAAGCAGTATCTTTAATTTTCATCATCATAAAGATATCTCATCTTCCAGTAATTTAGATCAGTAAAGTATAACAAGAAGAATCCCGAATTAAATGTTTCTTTTTTACATTTAATTCATTTGTTTATTTATAAGTTTAACTTGATCTTAACGTTTGGATAGCGAAATTAATAACAACGATCCTGTAAACATTATTATCCTATTAGAATTAAACTTAATAACACAATTACTGGGATAAGCTCAATAGGTTTCGCGGCTTACCAAATATTTCTATACAGATAATTGTAAGCATATAACATAATATTATAAATTATATACCTATACACATAGGTATATAATCTGATGCTGATTATCTCGTTTGTCTAGTAGATAGTTATATACTACTTATGACCTTAAAACGTCACAATTTTTTAGACAAAATAACTGCTACAAGACAATTAATTTATCGTTTGGATGTATTTTTAAAAGGATACTTTTAAACAAACTATACTTTAATATAATCAGCATAGTGTGTCGTCGTTTGTGCCCAGTCAGCCTAGAAAGTGGTAATAAATCTTACCATACGGCCCACACAGTTTTTCCGATGTGTTCTACTGTTACTTTAAGAGCTGAAAAATGGATAGTTTAAGCGCAACTGAAACTATAAGAATCTACTTAACAGGCTTATGTAGTCTATTTTTATAAAGATTACTTTAAGTATATACCGACATTAATTTAAGTATATTTCGTAAAATATACAAAATAAAGGCTTATTTGTATATCGAAACTATAAACGATGATACTAATTATATGAATTAATGTTAAACTGATAAGTAGTAACCGCCTGGAACCGAAATATAAGTAAACAATTTTTTCTCTCATATCTGAGTCCCGTAATGGCCCAGTGGTGAAACTTAATCTTAAAAAAATAATGCAGATTCAAATCCAGTTAAGTACTGAATGCACTGTTTTCATGTGCTTAATTTGCCTTTATAACTCATCTTATGCCGAAGATAAAGTTAAACATCGTAAGAGACCTGATGTTTTAATTTCGAAAAAAAATTGGTATAAACACTCTTACTAATTATTTTCTATTTAGTAAGTTATCGAGTAATATTTCCAATTAATATTTTTATAGCAACTTTTATATTGAAGACTTCTTCAATATAAAAGTTGTTTATATTTTCAACGTTCTCAATAGATATTGAGTCCTTAATTTCTTCTTGTTGTTCTTTCTTTCATAACTTCTTAAGAGCGTTAGAGCGTCGGGAAATATAATATGAAATACATCAAATTCAAAGAAGAATCTTTACCTACATATTAAATTCAGACAATAAAAGGAATATCATGGAAATGTATCTAAGCGTAACGAATGACAACTAACATCGATCAAATGACATCAATAACACTGTTTTATCTGTTTAAATAAAATGCAATTACATAAATAAATTGATATGTGATCTTCATTTTTTTTTTGAACTGTAGTGCTAGTGTTGCTAGTTGTAATGAATAATCGCTTAATTGAAACTGTATAATAACGTTAAATGTCATCATACAGGATAAAATTTATATCAGAAATCAAAATATATTAATAGCTTTATATTTTAGATTTGGATTTTAGTCTTTATTGACATTTTCAACCAAATAAACTATTTGCGTATCACATAGTACACAGTGTAATATTAACAAAGCGTTTGAATAGCTTCGTGTATGTAATACCTAAAATGACGCTATTATATTAATATCAATTATGATTGAAGAAATGTTAAAAAAAAATCGATATCGTTTTTATAGAAATAACTTTATATTACGATACTATCATTTAGCAATCGTAGAATTTATACGAAATGTAAGTAACATTTCTTTAAAATAAGATAGAAATCATATACGTAACATCAAGCAGAACGATCTATGATTTTTTTATTGGAGTCTTTTATTTTTAATAGACAAAGATTGCAATACAGTCGCTTAAACTCAAAATAATATATTTTCAATTATATTTATTGTATTTAATTATTTGGTATTGGATACTAAAACAATGCTTAATCTATACTACTAAATGAGGAGACGTTTTTTTAAGTGAACAAACTACTAAACCCATAGTATAAATCATGCATATCTGACAATGTTTCAGAATATTATATTGTAATTAAAGCGGATTCAACAGCTTTAAATTTTGACTATTGATATGACAAGCATGAATTTCATGTCTTGTTTATCTAAATATTACGTTTATTATGACTGCCTCTGTTGGTGGCTATAAGGTAACAAAGCCTGAGGTTATGGGTTCAATCCCCAGGTCGGCCGTTTAAGTTTACAAGGTAAAAAATGTCTCGGCAGTAGCTCGGAGTCTGGAAGTTAAAAGTGTGTCGTTAGTCAGGTAAAAAAAATCATATGAATTGTCATTTATACTCTTTTACGAGAGGAATGTTGTTCTCATTTACTTCTTCATAAGGGTTAGTTGAAAGAATATGATCAGACCATAGAAGAATATACAGGTTTTCATTTTATAAACATAGGCGACGTACACCGGTGATCTTTTAACTTTAAAAGCATCAGCAAGTTTATGATAAGAGTGAATTTTGATCCACCGCTTCCGCTGAATCCGTTTGAACATGTGTACATATTTTATTAAATTTATTTCGTTGTTATATATAAATATGTAGATTTTTATAGCCCGCCTCATTTTTCTAGTGGCTAAATATGAGGCCACAGATCCTGAAGATCTGTGTTCAAAACCCAGATCGGGCCGATATAATTGGGTTATTCTGTAGAAAAATTCTGAGTAACAGCCCGGAGTCTGGAAGCTGAAGTACACTCACGTGCTTCGTAAAACTCGTAAAGCCGTGTCCTGTGCCTGAACACATTCCGATTAACTAATTATGAGTGTGCATCTGTGCTTGTGCACTATAATATGCCCTGTACGGCTGGCTGAATTCTCTTGAGAATGGCCGCCGTAATTGAAATCGGGGACATCATCATCATCATCATCAGGATGACATCATCACATCGTTCCTGAATATGAACGTAATTTAATTCTAATAATTCCCTTGATGTTACTGGAATATATTCGTAATCCTAGACTGCAACGCTTTGCTTCCAGCCTTTAGTTGCACATCAAACGGGGCAAATATGTATTGCTCAACAAGGCTTTGTGTTTGTGGCGCTTGTTGCTTCGCTTTTGCCGCTACATCAACCGTATCGGTTTATGTCGACGTAGTTTACCTAAATATATGGTTATGATAATGTTGGTTATATACATTATTCTCCGTTATTATACACTATCGACATGCTTAATTTTAATTTACTAAGTATAGCAAATTAATAATGATTATATGCATAATTAAAAAAAATAAATACATTTTAAAGACATTATTTTATTATACAATGACTATGCGTACCTTAGGTATGCAAAGACACGTCTGTACATTAATTGAACTAAGAAATGGTGAAATTATAAAAATATATTTGTAAAATTGCATGACCTTAATTGCTCGCTTGGGGCGTAAACTCTCTACTTCATATTTGTATCATTACAAATAAAGTACAAAATTCACACGAAATAATACTTTTTTTTTTAAAAAGAGCAATTTCTCTGATAAAATGAAAATATTTATTTTTAAACTGCAAATATACATTTTCATTTTCATTCGTCACACAGCGTCAATGCGAAATTGATTTATTGAGTCTCGTGCAAAGTTTTTACGTATTTTGGCGCAGACTGGGAGAGTTTGAGATGAATATGAAGCTAAAATTCCTTCAAGGCACATTTTAACAATCTATTTTATTAATGTGTAAGCCGATTTTTGTCCCAGTCATTATGGCACGATAGCTGCATATAAAAAATCGGTTATAATCTCATTTTGAAGAGCTCCAGCCGTAGATGTGCAGAAAAATAAAGAGGATTCTTGGTTGCAATTTACTAAATTGTTACGATTTAACAAAGAATTAATTTTAGAGAGTGGATTAAAGTGCAAATCCGCCTGGGTAGTGGATGTGAACTACTCATCACATATTCTGACTCCAAGCAGCAAGAGTCAGTATTGCTGTGTTCCCTTTTGAAGTTTAAGTGAACCAGTGGTACTAAAGGCACAAGGGACATCTCAGTTCCCCAGATTGGCGGCGTATTGGCGATGCAAGGAATGTTTGATATTTCTTACAGAGCCAATGTCTATACGTTTTGGTGTCTAAAAATGTTTAATGTATGAAAAATGTCTTTATTATATTTAATTGGCGGCGTTTAAACTTCATGCTACTTGTTTATGGATATATCATAAAGTGTATTTGTTTATTTAATATTCTTTGTAAAATCAATATTCGATTAAGAATCGTTTACAATACTTACGCTGTACACGAGGGTCACAATATCCATCAATTACTGGTAGCGCACCCGTAAGTAAATAACGTGAAGGGTATCGACTAAACATGACCGCTTATTATAAAAATTAACATACAAGTAATACATACAACTAATACGGGTCAAGTAAAAGCTTAGGATTAGAAGTTTGTACTGAACGAAATAGTAATGTTGTTACACTGAATAATATTTATGATAACCAATTATATTATTTATTGAATAATTCGCTAATTCGTATATTTTGTAGTTATAAGGAATTTAGCTTTGATTAAATGTTATGAATGAAGATTTAATTTATTATCGATATAAAAATAAACTGTAAAGTTAAAATTATAAGCAAATAACTTTAATATTTTCTGTAGGTACTTCGTAGGAATTAATACCAGCAACAAAATTATGCGCGTAATTTCAACTAATTCGAATTGTTTGGTACTGATTTGAAATTCAGTTGCAAGATCTGATTCACTTATAAATATTAATACAGCTTGTTTTACAATAAAATATACGAAATATTAAAACTGTAATAATGATTTCTAGAACATTTTTAATTAACTAATTAATACAGACTGAAAATAAGTGGTAATAGGAAGTGTTTTGATTAGTATTCTATAATGTGAGCCGAGATGTGGCCGAAGATTTCAAACGAGTTTAAACGCCGGCATGCACTACTAAATTTTAATTCTTAATTTGTGTTTAACTCCGTGCTCGGCAGAAAAAGAAAACATTTTGAGGAAATCTGGACATGTCTAAGTTATATATAATTGTCATTAGTTTTGGAATATAGATGGTATGGAAACTTCAATGATAACAAATTTTAAATTTAATTACAGTAGGTACATATACATTATCGGAAATGTGTTCGAAGTTTATATGAGACTAGGAGACTGGGAATTAAACTAATTTTCTTGCTATCATATTGCCCGTAAAATCGACGATCAGGTTTAAATTGCCGAACGATTCAATGTGAAGGCCACGACGGTGTTCTATGAAATTTGAATTGAGTTTCGTCTTCGTTAATTTTGGTGTAGAACTGATAAGATTAATTTAATGAAATTATTTATACTAAATCATTGAAGTGCTATTATATAAAATTGCTCTGTAAAGGTTTTAAACTTATTATAAAATATAGGTGTACCTATCGTATAGATGAACGTTAATTCTCTTCGTCCGCCAATTACGGAATAACAGTGTCCAAACTCATTCATAATTTAAGGCATATTATTTAACACAAGATTATATACACGATAAAAAAATCATGCACCTAATAGGTACTTGTTGCCTTTCAGGCAGGATACATTATATATAATTTTATTTAAATAGCACAATGTATTTCAAATATTGGAAGAGTATTTTCTTGTCGGTTCTTCTCGGTAGAATCTAAAATGTAGCTTTAATAAATGCGTTTAATATAGTTCTGTAAAATGATGATTCAAATGTTCTCGTAAAAGCCTTCTTGAATAAAATATATTTTTATTTCGTTTTTTTGATAGTGAGAGCCAGCAAGTTTTCCCAGCTATTGAGGTTTTAGCACTTTTTATACAGAAAGTTTGCAGTGTGGCTCATGGAAATAACCTCTTAAGCAATTAATTGGACATTGATTAATAGGATTTATATACTTAATTTTATCTATTCGGAGGTCATGATTGTAATTAAAGAGTAATAAAAACTCAGAGACCAAAATATTCAACCCGAAATTATTGCTCGTAATCTCATCGCTCACAATAGAAGTTTCATATCCGAGATATTAATGCTGGATATGAAACTTTAAGAACTTCGAAGTTGTTCATATCTAGTTACAATCGAAAGTTATAAGAATTGAATAATATATGTATATAAATTAATGATTTAGATTTATTGTAACGGATTTCTGAACGGAAATCTTCGAAGGAATAAAATGTTAAATTTAAATTAAAAATTCGAAATTCCATCAACGCCACTTCGATGTCTGGAAATTTACAAAAGCGTGAATTTTAAGGCTTTTTCCACTTTGTAGAAGCAACTTTGAAAATTCAAAAAAAGAGCCTGCACCTTTCATAAAGGCCGGCAACGCACCTGAAAGCCTCGTTTCTGCAGATTCCTATAGGCGGTGGTAATCATTTATCAGCAGGTGAGTCTTGTCATAAAAAGTTGCAATGTTGAAACAACACCAGTATAAAATATTATACTAGAAACTATGCTACGGACAGAGTTTTACTGTAATCAGATGAACGATGGGTGAACACATTACATTACGAAAAAAATCAAGAATAAACTAACGTAATTGAAATGACTAAGGGAAAGGATATTATGTCAAATGATAGTTGGACTAGGTCTGCGGACATCTGGAGTCCAGCTTTATTTTGAAGCCAACGAACGTGTGACACTATCATTAAACAAATACATTATTGATTAGTTGATATACTTAACTTTAATTGAAGAATGTTTTATGCATACTGTTATTACCTATAAAAATACAATTATCATGTTTTTGAGTATCTTTATAATTAACACTATTCTTACAATTTCTGAAGCAGATCCTAGGAACGAATAAATATACAAATAAATTAGAATCACGATTAATCATGACGTATCAATTACATATATTATAAGGACATCTTGGTAGGTACCACCCACTCAAAATATTTAGTATTGTTGTGTTCTTCTTTAAAGGTATAGTGAGTCAGTATAATCACAAAGGTTGCTTGTACATTGACATGTAAAAAGTGTTGTATTACTAAAGAAAAACTAAACTTATCGATGGACTGGTACATAAAGTACTTAACAAAATCAATAATTATTATTATTACTAATCAATAAATATTTATGATAGAATACACAATATAATTTGGAAATTACGCTGACTATATTTTATGTAATTGTATGTATGTATGTTTCATATTTCAGCATCATTTACATATGAATTGATATAAATATAACGATGTAAATATACGTATAATATATAATCCTGTAATAGATTAATATTACGTAAAGTTAGTTGAATCAATACCACTCAGAAAGTCATTCTTTTAAATTCTAAAATTAAAAATAGATAAAAATATATGTGGGCTTATTGCTTATTCCAGACTTCATTATTACTTTTACTTTTGATTATTCTTAGCAATCCGTAAATATTTATTGGGGTCAAATAGAACGTATATAGTTGAACAAATGAATATTCTTTACTAAATCCAGCCAAAGCGGAGGGACATATCATAGTGCCCAAGTGTGTAAACATATGTAAACTATTTATTTTCTAACCCTCCAAATCCGATAGGACGAAAAATTCGACGCAACCACAAAGGGTTCAGGAGCAAGACTCAGGGTTTTATTTGTTTTTTGAGGCACAGAAGTATAATAAAAAGAGTTTCTTGGTAGTAGGGCTTTGCGCTAGCCCGCCTGGGTAGGTACCACCCACTCATCATATATCTACCGCCAAACAGCAAAACTTTGTATTATTGTGTTCTAGTTTCAAGGGTGAGTAAGCTTAGTATAATTATAAGTATATGGTACATTCGAGATTTAAGGAATTATTTAACTTTCTTACGGCGCCAATGCCTACCATCAGGTGGTCCAACTGCCCGTTCAAAAAAAAACTAACTCTTTAACGGTCTGATCTGAAGTTTTGATGCCAGAACCTCGGTATCTACGGTCTTATAAGCAAGCTACTACACCATCGACGCTTATATTTAGGCGTAGTATATATCAAATAACGACAACAGTAACCTATAATAGACAGAATGATTAAATCTAGTCCGTGAGGCGTTCCTTGGTTACGGTAAGAAAGAGATTTCGCTTAAGGGAGCAAGTGTAATTAGAGGAACAAGAAGGCTGTCATCTGGGGTTCTGAGAGTGGCAGTCATATTTATATATATATATATATAACAACTAGTTGAAAGAATAACCGGTAAACAGACAGATAGACATACAGGAAGGCAGACAGAATTACATTCGTATCTATACTTCTATACTAATATATAAAGCGGAAGAGTTTGTTTGTTTGTTTGTTTAAACGCGCTAATCTCAGGAACTACTGGTCCGATTTGAAAAATTCTTTTTTTGTTGAATAGTCCATTTATAGAGGAAGGCTTTAGGCTATATAACATTACGCTGCGACCAATAGGAGCGCAGCGACAGTGAGAAATGTTGCAAAAACGGGGAAAATTATTCACATTTATGGACTTTCGATGCGTGCGCAGCATAAACGTTTTAAGTTACTCAAAAAATGTGTATGAAAGATATATTCCTCTTTTAATAACTATATGTCTATTTGTTAAGAGTGTGCTAGCAGGCGGGGCGCGGCGGCGGCTGAGGGGGAGGCGGGTCAGCCCCGCCGCCGCGCTCGCCAGTCTCACTCGCGGTGTAGTTCTGCGAAGTAGCAACGCACATAACGACTTAAAAAAATTAACATTCTTTATAGTTAAATTATTTATCAAAATTAGGTTCTGTTATCAGCTTATTTGCTCATTATTTTTTATCGTTTAAAATCGATTACATTTAAATCATAATCTGCTGTAGTTTTAACTTACGATATAAGATAAAATTTCAATAAACATTCCTTCGTACATTGCAAGTAAACAATTCAAACGTTTCACGGTATAAATAAGGTATAAAAATTAAATTACACACGTAAAAAAGTTCAAAATGGCGAGCGATACTTTCACCGATGCAGATTAATCATCACTGAGAAAATAAATTATGCAAATAAGCAAATAGGTGAATATCGTTTAAAATGACTACACAAATAAATTAGTAGTTCAATATTTCAAGTAATTTCTATTACGTTCAAGCATATTCAACACGGTTGTACTATACCTTATGAAATAATAACACCAAAGGAGAAACAATCTAAACTTCTTATTGTTCGGTTTGTTTATCTTATTACGTTTAAGTTAATATTGTTTGTTTTCAACCGACTTCAAAAAGGAGTAGGTTATCAATTCGTCTGTATTTTTTTTATTTTATATGTTTGTTACCTCATAACTTTTCACTGGATTTTGATAATTTTTTTTTGTTTGAAAGGCAGTGCTTCCCGTGGGGCCCAATTTTAAATTTAATCCTTTTACGATGATGGTATCCCTATGAAAACGATATAAGTCTTAAATGTGCATTATGTATGTGCGCGATAAATAGGTGAATAACTAAAAATTGTGCCAACCAATTTTAATGATTCTTTTTTTATTATAAAGGATATACTTCAAGGGTACTATGGTGAAAGTTTGGTAAGGTTCTGAGCATATGATCCATGACAAAGTAACGGTACGCAAGGGAACGGAACAATTCTAAGGAGCACGTTAGTGATAGTCGGCCGAATCTTTTAGAAACAAAAATTTTGACAAAAAAAAACCGACTTCAAAAGAGAAAAAAAATAATATGCTCTAAAAAGTAAAAAATAATTGCTTATTATTCTACAACTTAATAATCAAGTAACTTATTCTACTTACCAATATGTAGGTACGTTCTGTGTTTCCACGCAAGGAGATAAGTATGTACCTACCCACTTTAAATCTAACTTAACACAAACCTATGAATAACAAACAATGATCACAATATTTTTTAGATTTATACTATGTAAAATGAAATTAAAAATATTTAGACTATTTAAATGTCAGCAAAGTTATTACGATAATATATTATAGTTAAAATTATTGTTATTTTTGGAGGCGGTGTCAGCCAAGGTAGGTTTGTAAATATATGATATACTCCAAATTTGTAAATCTGGTCTATCGATAAATACACTTCTTCTTGATGTTTTTTTAAACCCTATACGTACATAGTGGTCCTATATAATGACAGAAAATTGGAATCAAAATTGAGTGTTTAAGCAAACATGTCTACCGTCAGGTAACAATTCATGAACTTTTCTCCTAATCTAAGACAAAGAAAAGTCATTCAGATTGACTATTACATTCCCTGTTGAACGTTTTGTTTGTTTTGGCAGAGTATGAATATTGTTTGTGATTTATTTATTTACAATTGAATTTTTCTTTTGTCTTACATCCAGATGTCCGATACACCTGCATCGAATTGTTAACAAAAAAAATATTCGCAATCGTACACTATTGTACAATATTTCTTTTATGTTTAAGAAAAAGGTTGTCATAATTGACCGTATAACAATAAGCAATAAAAACACAGATGTTGGTAATTTATTTAGACAAACTTTACCGGTAATTTTAAGAGGAACTAGAGCAGACATTGTAAGGTCTTGCCTTAAAAGTTCACCGTTATGGAAATTTGTCCATACCTTAAAACTATCTACGAATATGAGATCACATTTGGGGGGAGGAAGTACAAATTTTCCTTCAAAGTTACTTTTAATAGGAGATGGAAAAGTACCTCATTCTGAAAATAAAATTGAAATTGATCGCGATTTAGGAGAAAAAGTGACTAGCATAGAGGATTTAATATCAAAAGTTTACCCTAATATCGTCGAAATAGAAAATAAAGATTACCAATGGATGTGTCAAAGGGCAATATTGGCGGCGAGAAATAGTAGCGTTGACGAAATTAACGACCTAATTTTAACCAAACTTCCAGGCGATATAACTGCCTACACATCTATTGATAATGTAATGGATCAAGAAGATGCTGTCCATTACCCACAAGAGTTTCTCAATTCTTTAAACCCGAGCGGCCTTCCACCACATTCCCTAAGTTAAAAATAGGTGCTGCGATAATTTTACTCAGAAATCTTAAACCACCAAATTTATGTAACGTAAATTGCTTCGCAATAACGTGATCGTTGCAACAGTTTTGACTGGTCCGGCAGTTGGTCAAACAGTGCTTATACCTCGCATCCCAATGATTCCAAATGATTGCGTTGTCAAGATCGGGTTGCGGGCAAAATCAGTATGTTCTTCTACCACAAGAAAATAAAACTAAAAATATAATCTACGCTGAAGTACTGTAAAACATATTATTAAATCTTATTGACGATTATAATAACAAAAATCAACGTGAGCAATCAAACGATAATCATGATAGTGTTTCCGACAACTACGCGAACGAAGTCGCGGGCACAGCTAGTTTATAATATTAGTATAGAGTATAGATTTAAATGAAGGAGTCCTCGTAGTTATTAAAGATAAAATTAAAATATAATTATAACCAAACCGTATGTATGTATGTATGTATGTATGTATGTATGTATGTATGTATGTATGTATGTATGTATGTATGTATGTATGTATGTACGTATGTATGTACGTATGTATGTATGTACGTATGTATGTACGTATGTATGTATGTATGTATGTATGTATGTACGTATGTATGTATGTACGTATGTACGTATGTATGTATGTACGTATGTACGTATGTATGTATGTATGTATGTACGTATGTACGTACGTATGTATGTATGTATGTATGTATGTATGTATGTATGTACGTATGTATGTATGTATGTATGTATGTATGTATGTATGTATGTATGTATGTATGTATGTATGTATGTATGTATGTATGTATGTATGTATGTATGTATGTATGTATGTATGTATGTATGTATGTATGTATGTATGTATGTATGTATGTATGTATGTATGTATGTATGTATGTATGTATGTATGTATGTATGTATGTATGTATGTATGTATGTATGTATGTATGTATGTATGTATGTATGTATGTATGTATGTATGTATGTATGTATGTATGTATGTATGTATGTATGTATGTATGTATGTATGTATGTATGTATGTATGTATGTATGTATGTATGTATGTATGTATGTATGTATGTATGTATGTATGTATGTATGTATGTATGTATGTATGTATGTATGTATGTATGTATGTATGTATGTATGTATGTATGTATGTATGTATGTATGTATGTATGTATGTATGTATGTATGTATGTATGTATGTATGTATGTATGTATGTATGTATGTATGTATGTATGTATGTATGTATGTATGTATGTATGTATGTATGTATGTATGTATGTATGTATGTATGTATGTATGTATGTATGTATGTATGTATGTATGTATGTATGTATGTATGTATGTATGTATGTATGTATGTATGTATGTATGTATGTATGTATGTATGTATGTATGTATGTATGTATGTATGTATGTATGTATGTATGTATGTATGTATGTATGTATGTATGTATGTATGTATGTATGTATGTATGTATGTATGTATGTATGTATGTATGTATGTATGTATGTATGTATGTATGTATGTATGTATGTATGTATGTATGTATGTATGTATGTATGTATGTATGTATGTATGTATGTATGTATGTATGTATGTATGTATGTATGTATGTATGTATGTATGTATGTATGTATGTATGTATGTATGTATGTATGTATGTATGTATGTATGTATGTATGTATGTATGTATGTATGTATGTATGTATGTATGTATGTATGTATGTATGTATGTATGTATGTATGTATGTATGTATGTATGTATGTATGTATGTATGTATGTATGTATGTATGTATGTATGTATGTATGTATGTATGTATGTATGTATGTATGTATGTATGTATGTATGTATGTATGTATGTATGTATGTATGTATGTATGTATGTATGTATGTATGTATGTATGTATGTATGTATGTATGTATGTATGTATGTATGTATGTATGTATGTATGTATGTATGTATGTATGTATGTATGTATGTATGTATGTATGTATGTATGTATGTATGTATGTATGTATGTATGTATGTATGTATGTATGTATGTATGTATGTATGTATGTATGTATGTATGTATGTATGTATGTATGTATGTATGTATGTATGTATGTATGTATGTATGTATGTATGTATGTATGTATGTATGTATGTATGTATGTATGTATGTATGTATGTATGTATGTATGTATGTATGTATGTATGTATGTATGTATGTATGTATGTATGTATGTATGTATGTATGTATGTATGTATGTATGTATGTATGTATGTATGTATGTATGTATGTATGTATGTATGTATGTATGTATGTATGTATGTATGTATGTATGTATGTATGTATGTATGTATGTATGTATGTATGTATGTATGTATGTATGTATGTATGTATGTATGTATGTATGTATGTATGTATGTATGTATGTATGTATGTATGTATGTATGTATGTATGTATGTATGTATGTATGTATGTATGTATGTATGTATGTATGTATGTATGTATGTATGTATGTATGTATGTATGTATGTATGTATGTATGTATGTATGTATGTATGTATGTATGTATGTATGTATGTATGTATGTATGTATGTATGTATGTATGTATGTATGTATGTATGTATGTATGTATGTATGTATGTATGTATGTATGTATGTATGTATGTATGTATGTATGTATGTATGTATGTATGTATGTATGTATGTATGTATGTATGTATGTATGTATGTATGTATGTATGTATGTATGTATGTATGTATGTATGTATGTATGTATGTATGTATGTATGTATGTATGTATGTATGTATGTATGTATGTATGTATGTATGTATGTATGTATGTATGTATGTATGTATGTATGTATGTATGTATGTATGTATGTATGTATGTATGTATGTATGTATGTATGTATGTATGTATGTATGTATGTATGTATGTATGTATGTATGTATGTATGTATGTATGTATGTATGTATGTATGTATGTATGTATGTATGTATGTATGTATGTATGTATGTATGTATGTATGTATGTATGTATGTATGTATGTATGTATGTATGTATGTATGTATGTATGTATGTATGTATGTATGTATGTATGTATGTATGTATGTATGTATGTATGTATGTATGTATGTATGTATGTATGTATGTATGTATGTATGTATGTATGTATGTATGTATGTATGTATGTATGTATGTATGTATGTATGTATGTATGTATGTATGTATGTATGTATGTATGTATGTATGTATGTATGTATGTATGTATGTATGTATGTATGTATGTATGTATGTATGTATGTATGTATGTATGTATGTATGTATGTATGTATGTATGTATGTATGTATGTATGTATGTATGTATGTATGTATGTATGTATGTATGTATGTATGTATGTATGTATGTATGTATGTATGTATGTATGTATGTATGTATGTATGTATGTATGTATGTATGTATGTATGTATGTATGTATGTATGTATGTATGTATGTATGTATGTATGTATGTATGTATGTATGTATGTATGTATGTATGTATGTATGTATGTATGTATGTATGTATGTATGTATGTATGTATGTATGTATGTATGTATGTATGTATGTATGTATGTATGTATGTATGTATGTATGTATGTATGTATGTATGTATGTATGTATGTATGTATGTATGTATGTATGTATGTATGTATGTATGTATGTATGTATGTATGTATGTATGTATGTATGTATGTATGTATGTATGTATGTATGTATGTATGTATGTATGTATGTATGTATGTATGTATGTATGTATGTATGTATGTATGTATGTATGTATGTATGTATGTATGTATGTATGTATGTATGTATGTATGTATGTATGTATGTATGTATGTATGTATGTATGTATGTATGTATGTATGTATGTATGTATGTATGTATGTATGTATGTATGTATGTATGTATGTATGTATGTATGTATGTATGTATGTATGTATGTATGTATGTATGTATGTATGTATGTATGTATGTATGTATGTATGTATGTATGTATGTATGTATGTATGTATGTATGTATGTATGTATGTATGTATGTATGTATGTATGTATGTATGTATGTATGTATGTATGTATGTATGTATGTATGTATGTATGTATGTATGTATGTATGTATGTATGTATGTATGTATGTATGTATGTATGTATGTATGTATGTATGTATGTATGTATGTATGTATGTATGTATGTATGTATGTATGTATGTATGTATGTATGTATGTATGTATGTATGTATGTATGTATGTACACGTTACGTATGCTAGTCAGTCATTTGAATATCAAGTATTAGTATATAAAGGTGAACACATACATACATACTTGCTTCTGTTTTATTTATACATATATATTCATAAATAATATATGTACGCGTATTAGAACAATGGATTTGAAAATACTACCAGAAAAATATTGTATTAAAAATAGCAATTAAACTCGTTTTGCGTGATGCCGGCCTCGTAATTTCTTTAATTTTAATCGTTTCAATCGTTTATTTTAGACAATAATTATATAGATACTGTTTTTTCTAAATTGCCTTTTATAATAAAATCTTTGTATATTATATATATTTTAAAAATCAATCTCAATATTAATAAACTTTTTCAGAAAATTATAATATTATGGATTAGTGGCCTGAATTTACTTTTCACTTAAATTCAATTCACGTTCTTGTAGCAACTTTTCCGAATTATTTAATCGATTGAAATAATTCCGTTTTTCCATTTCGTACGAAAAAAGTAGGAACTAATGACATTCGAGTGGAAAACTAACATAATTTTTTATTGTCGTTCCAGGAAACACTAGTTCTATTGGAAGTGAATAATGAATTAGAACTCATAGTTAGTTAGTATGAATTTGTGCCGTTTAAAAACCTACGATCGTTGAACATTCATACTCATTAATATGCTTTTTTAATAAATGAATAAAAACTTAGTATTTCACGCAAAATAATTATTTCTTATGTTTATATTGCTGTTGCGGTCACATGTCTATTTATATATTTTGACGTTGCCGTTTTCATTTACGGAGGCATTGCCTTTGACTTTTGATTTAAAAATATGTATTTTTTAATATATTAAAGTTGATGAATACTTTTGTATACATTTGAAAATCGTTTATATATTATGATATCGACAGGCAGATGTTCAATTGGGTCACCTAATGGTAAGTGGTCACAATCGCTCATAGACAATGCTGTTATAAGAAATAATCTTAACATCGCCAATGCGCCACCAATTTTGGGAACTAATATGCCTTGTGCCTGTGGTTACACTGGATCCCTCACCCTTCAAACCGGGATATAAAATTGCCGAGTACTGCTGTTTGGCGGAAGAATATATGACGACTGAGCGGTACCTCCCAAACAGGCTAGCACAGAGCCCTACCACCGAGTGAATGTTTTGAGTAACTGAAAAATGTACATTAGGGTCGTTTTCCACTGACTGTCTCGTTCTTCTCAGTTCATTTTTCTTACCTAATGTAACATAACTATTCGTTTTGAGAGTTCTCATAATAGTTAAGTACCCATTTCTATGTAAAATTTTACGCTATAAATTTCTTACTTTAAACTTTTTGGTAAAGTTCTTCTTTGAACTACTGACTGTCGATCAGTTAACTAACTACTGACGATCAGTTTTTATATACCTCTACCTAAGTTATATCAAATTCAGTCATTTAGCCTAATTCAATTTAAATGTTAGCAAATAGTGAGGATTGAGGATCAATGTGTCCCTCAATTAAATAGAGCCTGCAGCTTCAGCAGTAAAAATAGAGACTGTTCACTGATTCAGATACGGCTCGGCTCCTAGTATATTTTAGTTATTTCCACGGTATAATGTCTAATGACAATTGGTGTAACGCAGCTGACATTTATTCGATTTTGTTCTGCAAAAGCGGGTTATTCGTGCAATTTATAACTTGGGGCCAAAATATTCAAT
Source organism: Vanessa tameamea (assembly GCF_037043105.1). Taxonomy (NCBI): domain Eukaryota; kingdom Metazoa; phylum Arthropoda; class Insecta; order Lepidoptera; family Nymphalidae; genus Vanessa; species Vanessa tameamea. The sequence continues at coordinate 12,054,734 of NC_087341.1, read as the reverse complement.
CCAAATTAGTTAAAACAATGAATGTCGCTTCTTAATATATATTTGATAATGTTATGTATGTATAAGATTTTTCCAAAAGATCTAAATACCAGTAGGAACAGGCACAGGCTTGAAACTACCATTACCCGATTACAAAAGGTTAATAACTCTTTTTTCCCAGATAACGTTCAAAATATACAATTTTAATATTTAACTTAATCGTTAAGGGAGGTTTGCATCTAATGCATTTTAAACGTTTGCACACCTTGGGAAGTAAAAGAACACCCTCAAACTATTTGAAATAAAAAAAAAAATTATTTTCTTTTTGTAATGAAACCAAAAATTGTTAAATATAAGATAAAAAAAATCCCGCTGAAATTCTTTTGCCGGTTCTTCTCACAGTCTAACCGCTGGTATATTTTTGACAAATAATAAGTAACGCATCTATATAAATTGAATAACATTTTTGACTTTGACGTGACTTTGAGATTGACTGGTTAGTAAAACAACCAATTTATAAGATAATTAATATATTTTATAAAGTATTTGTGTTTTATAGGCCATTTTAATTTAGGTAAATGGACCATAAATTCTACCGACGTCATACGGTTTTTTAGAATAATCTAGAATGTACTATTAGCCTCTCTCTGATGGAGCCTTGAAATACGACGAAAATAAGATAGATTTTAAGGTTTGGAATAAAATTCACGTATTTAGCGATGTCTCAGTAATCAACACTTAAAGTCGAGAAATCGTGAATAATATGGTCTACTCCTTTCTACAATACGGGTTAAGGTTCGAGTAAGTTTCAAATGGAACTTCAAATCGATTAACCGCGTTTCGAACCGCAGCTAATGTTAAATAAAAAACAAGCTGGTTAAAATACGCGTTCTCACTTTTTTGAATAATAATAGGAAGATCATAGATGAAAACATTTACTTATGAAAATATTGCAACGTAACAACGTGTATCATCTGCGACGCTCTCGTTAGGCCCATCGATCATCTTATCTTTATTAGGCAAATCACCAAGTTTTTGTAACAAAACATAAGAAACCAATGAACATGTCAAACGTGGTAAACTTTTGATCGATTTGTCCGTATCGAATTTATTCTCATCGTAAAAATACATTGACACGGCGTGTTAGTGAATTATAAAATGACAACAATGAAGAAACTACATATTTAGCAGATATAGTTCGAATTATAGAGAGTCAACTCGTTATAATATAATTTATAAATTTTTTTATAAAGCTATATTGGATTTTAGTTCAATAGATATTAAGTATGATACAAATAATATTAGGTAATAATAATAATCATAAATTGTCATCGTGTTTTAAAATGACACATTTGCAACAACGATGTTTAAATTGGCTCTTACGCCTTTTGACCACTACTAGATTAAATAAGTATTCTTTTATATTACAACATATTAGACTTAAAACGTATTCGAAAAATAACGACTTAAACTATGAATATATGATTCAAAAATAAACTTTTATATCAACCGCACACTGAAATGGGTTAAATTTATTCTACATTCCCTGCTGTATTGTTACTAGAACCAAAAGTGTTAGCGAATTTTAAATAAATTGGTTTGGTGAAACCGGTTTATAAATGTTTCGAATGAATTTGCAATGTTTGACCTGCACAATGTAACAGGTGAGGTCAAATAAAATGTTATTAATACTTTAATAACATTAGTTGGCGTACGGAAAGTATGCCAAAGTAGTAAGTGGTCACCTCTTTACATCGCTAATACGCCACCAAACCATACAACAGTAGCTATAAAATATATGAGATAAAGAATCACTCTTAATCCGTGCGACATCGGGACAGTTAGCCAATAAAATAGATACAGAACGATTTAGAAATATCAGATTTATGTCCATCAGCTGTCAGGACTCTCTTTATTGTCCACGTGACGCGTAGCTACGGTGGTAATCAATCAATCTAATCAATTAAAACCACTACGAACAGAGAACGGAACGAACGAGATTGACAAGTTGAAAATGGATAATGGATGTCGATAACGGATACCCAGTTTAAATTAAAAACTATTAATTTTCACTTCATTAACAGCCTGTTTGGAGCATATTCCACCGCGCTGCTGCAATGCGGGTTGGTTGATACAGATGTGATTGAAATTAGACACATGTAGGTTTCCTCACGATGGTTTCCTTCGCCGTCGAGCACGAGATGAATTATAAACACAAATTAAGCACATGAAAATTCAAACGATGCACGCATTCTTACCACTGGGCAATCTCGGCTCAATTTGCACTACGATTTTGGTTAATATTAAATAAATTTAATTCTTATTCTGTTGTTATTAATACACATTTTAATACCACTTTATATTATATAATACCACTTTACGAGGAAACGAACGATGCAAGCTTGCGTTGAATCTTTCATAAGTAGACCCAATGGCTGGATTAAAGGGACTTTACGGGAAACCATGTACGATTAGAATGCCCGGCTAAAGAGAGCTGAGCATACTTGTCGTAGTTGGTCGTGTAAAGCTTCCGTTTTAACCAACTAATTATTATATAAATTGTTTTAATAAAATTCATTTTCATGCAACGAAATCTGCAAATATAAATATATTTTCCGTTTTAAGAGTACATTAAATTAATTAATAAACGCGATTCTTATATTTAATTATGTGGTTTAATGTTATTATGAATAGTTATTCTACTGATGCACAAAATTGTCTTTTCGAGAGTTATTGCAATATTGCGTCTGTTACTCTACTTGACAGCTAGAGCAAGTTGCACAATGACGTGTTGAATTCGACCCAGTTTATTTGGAGTTCCGGCGGCAAATGAACACAGAAGTTAGCGGTTAGAGTGTTGTCTGGTGTTTATATAGAATTATATAAACCTGTCTGTGTGGTTTTAAAGATAAATAAATGGTTATAATATGTTATTATTTTTAAATAAATATGACGTAAATGTTAAATATGTCGCAAGGCATACGTGCTTTTGCCGATGCCGAGACACGGAAAGGTAAACGCTGTTGTTAGCTTTCGGACTCCGCGCTGTAATTGAGAAATTTGATCCTATATCGAAATATTACAAGGTAGCTACTAGGCCAACATGACCCAAGCCGTGATATTATTGCTGGTGAAGTTACAATAAAACGTGTATTTGTCCAGGATGAAATTTATATGAATAATAAAATTGCGAGGTAATATAATTTCACTGGCGATATTTTAATATCACGTCGCGATATTTATTTCATATCGAATGTACATATGTGCCTTTTATTTATAAAACATTTTTACTTTTATTTTCGAAGACCTGCCTATGTCAATCTATATTTTCAAATGTTTTATTTGATTATTTATGTAAGTAAAATTGCTTAGCATCCAATTAAGAGGTATATTATTCAAATGGTGGAAATAATGCTAGAGTATTTCCTCGTAGTAGTAAACCCTGAATAAAAAATTAAAACCATGTTCTGTAAGGTTGAATAATTTTTTTATTGCTGCTTTGGTTTTTTAATAAAGTATAGGTGTTAGACGAATTACACTAACACTATACGACTTGGATTACGGCCTTGATGTGACAGCAGAATTCAATCGAAATAAATTTTTATAAGGACCATCTAAGTTCATAAGACAATTTTCGGAAATTTGTGGAATTCTTGCTATGAATATTAATGACATTTTTATTTATTTAGTAAGAAGTAAATGGTAATTAATACTCCTATTGGTAATTTCAAATGATTTCATTTTTCGAAATAGAATATATTTCCCAATTTCCAACCCATAAACGATGTCCAAAAAGTCTTGAGTAAAAAAATTTTAACAAACCGAGTGTGAGTTCCTTCTTTATTTTACGTTTATGATACTACAGTAACATTGAAAAAGTAGCATTATACAGCCGTTTAATATGATGTTATGTTACTTCACCACTAAATGCTAACCGCACTACATGAGGGGTGTTGCTAAAGGCACACATGCTTTCATTTCAAGAAGGCGCACCTGTTGAGTCAACCCTAAACATGACCTGTTTCTTTTCACTGCATTTATTCAGTTCTTGTATCACAACTTACAATCATATGTATTTTAATTTGAACGAAATTTTAGTATCTAGTTTCTGTAATACCGAAAACCGAAACTGGAAAATATATTGAGCATTGTCATTTTATATATTTATTATTAACAATTTTGAGCTATCTAATTGATTGAATTGATCTATCTAGTAATATTAATCTTTTTTTCATCTACGTATTTGTTATATTATAAACATACTATGATACCGGTTTTTTTATGATATATGTAGGCAGACGAGCAAACGGGTCACCTGATGGTAAGTGGTCAATACCGCCCATAGACAATGGCGCTTTAAGAAATATTAACTATTCCTTACATCACCAATGCGCTACCAACCTTGGGAACTAAGATGTTTTGTCGTCACACTGGCTCACTCACCCTTCAAATCGGAACACAACAATACCGATTACTGCTTTTTGGTGGTAGAATATCAGATGAGTGGGTGGTATCTACCCAGATGGGCTGGAACAAAGCCCTACCACCAATTATTACTATAAATTATAATTAATTTGACAAATTAATAATTACCAGTAGTGTGATTCTGTAAGAATTAACTTCGTGTCTCACTCGTGAAATGTTGACAACAGACTTATGGTGCGTTTTACTCGCCATTTTGATGTGTATCCCATAAATTTTATAATGATAATAGTATCGCATATCACATTCTGCTATGACTGCTAATATTTAATATAAATACTTAAACATAAATATATTATTTATACATTCAATAAATATAAAATAACAATGGTAATATTTAAAACTTAGTCTTATAAACAAAATAACTAAGGGCAGTATTTTTTCTTTAACTAATAAATACGATTATAATTGCTTATTGTCACTCACACAAAATATAGCATCATTATATCTGCCACTCGATTCATCTAACTCGAGCGAAATGTGCTGCGTTGTGCTATTTCTGTAAACGTGAGTGACATTTCTCTCTTAACACGTATATAAAAGCCAAGAAGGACAGATAAATAATATCTCTCAGGCCGTATTAGTAATTCATGTGATATTGATTTTTATTATACAACTTTGCAGTTCTTTCCACTCTGCTAAGTTCCAGTACGTACCGCTACTATTTATATAACCGTGTACCCAATTGGATATCCGATCGGAAAACTTATACATAACCCTCTGATTTTCTTAAGTATTAAAAGTTTTTGGTAACCTGAGTAGTCTAAAGAACAATTTACATATTTAGAATTTCGAAAATGACGAATATAATTACAATAACAATCCTATTTAAGAATGATTTTTCAAAAATACTACAATTCATTATCTCTCTTCTCTTTCTTGAAAAAAGTGTAATTTCTTATTTATATATTGGCGATCTGTGCAGGAGGAATATATAGTCATTTTTTTTTAGTAATACATATTTAATTAATCAAAATATGCACAGTTGTTATCTATGCACTTTTGCTATCTAATAGGATTTTGGATTTTTCACATAAGAATATTTTGCCCGAAAATTATTTATTTATATTCGCCTAACTCGTGATTTAAACGCCACGCCGAAGAGATTTGGATTAAAATAATTTGCCCTATAAAAAACGAAGCAGTTATGGTATAATGCAATAAAGTCGTTTATGACAACTTTTGTTGGACTTTCTGGTAAAAATAATTAGATAATATAAGACTAAACTGAACACTCGAATTCATGATTTTTTTTTATCGTTTTATAACGATAATTTATCGTTAAATGCAAATGCAAAACTTCGAGCAAATAAAGGTAAGTATGAGCGAGGATAAAATCTGATTAAATACAAAAATAGATGAATGCTTGGACAAAAGAAAATGTTTACAGTATAACGACGGTATAGCAGTTTTAAAGAAACGTTAGTTTGTCAATATGCCGGTCACTGGTGGATATGTGGTCGGCTGTTTGCCTTTAAATTGCTTAATATCCCAAATTACAGTTTACGTTATTCAACGATGCACATACATTAATTACCTTGACCGGGTGTTAGTGGTTACAATAAATATAAATGTATTATCATCGCCAATCTCCAATCAATCACGGTCTACTATATCCCCTGTGCCGGTAATTACACTGGCTCACTCACGCTTTAAATTAGAACGCAGCAACAGATAGTATTGATGTTTGCGTTAGAATAACTGACGACTGGGTGATGGTAGTTCCCATTTGTTTATTTATTTATCTTAATTAGTTATTTATTTTATTGGGTGGTATTAACGATCTATGAATATTTATAGCGCTAATGGTATAAATTTGAAATACGACGTTGAGATAGCATGACAAATTATAATTAACTAACAATTACAGACGCAGTGTAACAGTAGTGTAAATACTCGTAACATATAACTTTGTGTTCAATATAATATAAATATTAAACCTTCGATATTTACCCTTGACTTATTGTGGTTATCACATCGAACAGTAGTTACTGTAGGTAAAATTAAATGCAAAGTTGTAAAATATTTCATAATTATTTACTTAAATTTGTAAAATATTTCATTTATGGCGAGGTTCGTCGTGTACAAAGCGTCGCAACCAATCGACCGGCATGTGGGGCCTGAATTTCAGCCCATATTATAAGTTTTTATTTTTGTTAATTTAGTAAACAAGTAAAACTGATTCCTAAAACATTTGGTTTAATAATTATTGAGCATGGTATATTTCATAATTAATTATTCTTATTTTAAAGAAAATAAAAATGAGTTTCAAACTGGTCAAGTCTAAAATAGTTTACTATTTTTTATCTTTATTCATAAAAAGCTAATATAGAACATCACGAATCCCAGTTATTAATTTTCCGTGTAATAAAAACATTCAAACTATTTCTAAATTGCAATAAATGAGTAAGTAATATGGGCGAACGTAATTGCAATTTTCTAAGACTACTTTTATGTAATCAAATTATTTATAACTAGCGACCCGCCCCGGCTTCGCACGGGTGCAATGCTGATACTAAATATACTACAGAATGTCTTACAACGTTCACTTTTTTTCAGACATTAGACAAAACCAACCCTAATTTTCCCTGCGTTATAAATCTCTGATATCTTCGGAAATATTCATTTAAATTACAAATGCTCTAAAAGGCCATATTGATCTATATCAAATGCACAATGTATTTAAGGTACTTAATTGCATAAGGATTAATGCTTTATTGCTTAAAATTGCTTGAAAATAAGCCACTATTTCCCGTAAAATGTCAGGGATAAAAATTGTGGGTTATCCCTAAGAGATAGATAGGTACTATCGCGGACTCTTTTGAAGACCTTTTTAGGGTGTACAAGTACATTATTTTGATCTATCTCGTAGGGTTAAAAATAATGCAATGTAAGAGAAAAAAAATTGTTTATTTACGATATCACTTCCGAAACCTCTAAAATTATCAGTGTTTCTCTACTACATTGTGCATGTATTACAAATAAACCTTCCTCTTGAATCAATCTATCTATTAAAAAAAACCGCATCATAATTCGTTGTGTAATTTTAAAGATCTAAGTATACATAGGGACAGACAGCGGTAAGCGACTTTGTTTTATACTATGTAATGATAATATAAATATATAAATTAGTTTGTATATAAATAATAATCTTATGATTTAATCATCTGCACTATTTTTTCTATATTCAAGAAAAAATGATAAGTAATCGTGTATATCATTACTACTACTACAATATCTAAATTTTACTATAGTAGAATCTGTATTACAAACTGGAAAATGACGATTCAAAAGCAAAGTCGGCGTTCAGAGACTAAGAATTTTAATTTGACGTTTAAAGCCAGTAAATGTGTCTTATATCACCACAGAGTATCACAAAGTCACTGTCTGACTCTGTCTGTAGTTCCGCTAACTTCTTCTGAACATCTTAATGAATTTCAATGAGTTTTAACTGACAGTATGAGCGATAAACGAGGAAGGTTTGTAAATGATGATATGGCTTTGTTCAGTCTGGGTAGGCACCATCTACTCATCAGCTATTTTACCCCAAACAGCCAAACTTAGCATTGTTGTGTTTCGAAGGGTGAGTGAGCCAGCGTAACTGCAGGCACAATTGAGATAATATTTTTGCTCCCAATGTTGGTGGTACATTGGTGTTGTACGGAATGGTTAACATTTCGCAGAGCGATAATGTCGGGGGTGACCACTTACCAACAAGAAGCCCATTTGCCCCGTCTAACTACACAATAAAAAAGATAAAAATAATAATATTTTTTACAAATGGCTGCATGATGGTTTTTATACGTACTAGAAAATTTTAGGTCTTAAATAGGCCTATAGAAAAGTCCGTGTCAGTCACATACATTTTTGCAGATAAATACTTGCAAAGGTACACTCATAATAAATATGTTTATGTATTACAAATTAGTTAATAACCATAGGTTATTTCGAAGTCATTTTCTCCGATTCATAATCAATCCTTATTGAGACAAATACACTAGTCCACACCAAAATGTAATCTAGATTGTAATTGTTTATACGCTATATCACCCCATTGAATATTAAAAAAAATATCATCGATTCAAAAACACATGAAACAAAAAATTCTTTCTGTGGCTGTAATAATAAAGGATGGCTTTTGTTATTTAAAACTACTAAAATCTTTGTCTATAAACCGTGAATTTTGATAAAATAATAATATTTTTCACATTATTAATTTGTAACATACATTTATAATTTAATAATAAACGTTATAAAATAAATACCTACCTACCTTCTTAATATTTTATTGCTAAGCGCACTAAAATGAGAATTTTCTTTATTAATAAATTGCAACCGTGCGGAGACGGGACAAGCCGCTGCGTAGCGTAGCGTAGCGAACGAGCTACGCTTATGTCAAATTATTACAGCCTAAGTAAAAGTTGTTAGACAAAATATTACATTGTAAAATTGAAGCGTAGATGAAAACGGGCTATCCGCTACGTCTACTACAACGTAGTATGAACCTACGAGTTCTTTTAGTCCATTGATGGTGGATTTTCTTAACGCAATTATTAGACTAGTAAACTAAATATGTTAGTATGGATTTTTATGATAGCTACATAAATTATATTTGATATTTTTAAAACCGTAATACAGAATCAAATCTAATCAAATTCCTTTATTCGGTTTAAAAGAATTAAACTTACTTATTGATTGTCAATTTAAACACTACGGTTCGGAAAAGAAAATATCCTGATCTGAGAAGAACCGGCGAAAAAAACTCAGCGGGTAATTTTTTCATCAATTTTATTATTTACAATATGAAAAGAAATAGCCTGGAGGCGATCGTTTCATTCCCAAGGTGTGCTATAAACTCACTAATTATATAATAAACTTTGGCACAAAAGCTTTCTAATACATTTTTTAAATTTGACAGCAAATAAAAATATAATAACAGTATAATAAATATTAATAAAATCGATTTTTGATAAACATTTCGGTTTGAATGTCTCTAGGGAAGTCGAACTAAGTATGTTTTTTCAAGACGGAACAATTAAAATATTGTTCGCAGCTGGTCCCTTTGAGTTCACGAATTGGGAAAGGTTTTCCAGTTGCTACTAATGGTAAAGTCAACACCGCTTCAAATATTAGTTATTACTCCTTCCGACTTCGCGTGGGTTTATGTCGTAATACGTATAATTCTATTGATTAACGCGGAGCATGCCAGTAAAGCTTCATTCAATTTACACAAAGCCTAAATGAATTATAAACTTAAATGTTCCGCACGAATCGATCCGCCCATTGGTGAATACTGTTAAAAAATCTATGCGTTAGATTTTGAGTTTATCGCGTTAAGACAGTGAGAGAGACAAACTAGGTGGAAGAACTTTGTTTAAGAAATAATATTCAATTTGTAACATATTATTCGCATTTAATATAATCACTAGTTGGTCGCATGCGAAACTTCTCGTTTATTCAACAGATGTTTACAAATCTATCACAGGTTATTTTTTTATTTTATTTTATTGTAAACCGATCTTACTGACAACGTGTGTTCGCACAATTTAAATTTGTTTTTTTTTTATACGGCCATAGATGACGCCGCTCTCTATGTGGCCAGTAACATTTTTCCGCTCTTTAAGATTATTTTTTTATTAAATCATAACAATTTAAGAAATTGCAATAAAAAATCCTCTTTATTACCTGCACATCTACGGCTGGAGCTTTTCAAAATGAGACTATAACAGATTTTTATATGCAGCTATCGTCCCATAATCGCTGGGACAATAATCGGCTTACAAGTCAAATCAAGTTAAACTAAATGAGCGAAATAAATCTATGAGACTACTTATTATAATATTATTATTATTATTTTATCGTATAGGTAGGTGGACGAGTAAAAGGTTGCCACCTTATGGTAAGTGGTCACCATCGCCCATAGACAATGGCGTTTTTGATATTCTTACCGAAACAATATGAAAATTTTAAAACAATTAAACACGAATATTTTCTAAAGTAAGAATCACATCACACTTTGTCGTAAACAATGAGAACCCATCACACCGAGGTCCAATATTACCTTAGTTATTTTATTGGTTTTTTACACAGTTGTCATATTCGCGCGAAATAAATGATGTTGGACGATTTCCGTTTCAGTTTCATTTGAGTTATATTATTCTTAAAGAAAGGATATGGATAACGACAAGGTTTTCTAGGTAAGTTAATATTAAATCTACCTAACAAACTATAACCCTCTACTGCTCCAATGAAACCTTTATAAAGTAATTTCACATCTCGAAGAGATCTTCGAAAAGCCAGTGGCTTAATCTTAAAAATTTTAAGTCTTTCCTTGTGGGACTCTAAATGACTTGAAATCTTAAAACGAAACACTAAATGTTTAACGAGTCTCTTTTGAACGGTTGAGTCGGTTTTCTAAGCGAGGGATCACACTTGACAATAGTATTCAAGTTTACTTCGGACCAAGTTGCTGTACAATTGTTGATGTGTTTTTGAAATCATTATATTTTCTTAAAATAATGCCAAGTAACTTAAAAAAGGCTGCTATGATAAAATAAACATTTTTATTGAATCTTTAATGATTGTCAAATATTTCGTATATGTATCGAATTTAAGCCATTTCTTTTAGTTTTTTAACTAATATATAATATAAACGCATTATTTCTGTAGTAAATTTTGTAAAACTACCTTTGTTTGGATTGAACTTCATTCGATTTATTTTACAACATTTGAAGATCATTTACGTAACATAAAATAACACTTGTTATTTAAAAATAACAAAACCAATAAATCAAGAATCCACCTGTGGCTTCACCAGCGTGTTGAGGGGGGGAGAGCGCAGGGAGTGATGTTATATCCTGCCTAGGGGTTCAAGTTTGCTTCATTACAAATTGAATCAATTTTGATTCAGTGCTTTATGTGATATGCAGTTTGTTTCAACAAGGCTTAAAAGTGTCCTTTTGTTAAATATAATCTTAGAAATATTATAAATCCGAAAGTGTATTTGTTCTTTTACCCCTTTTCAAGCATTATTTAGCAAACAGAGATTTTTAATGGACCGAGCTATAACATAGTAATATTGTCACGGAAAGGCAATCAGCAGGCAAGAGCAACCAGGGGTAGGTTACGGAATCAGTAACAAGGACCTGAACGTGATGACGAGTATTTAGTAGACAAACAGTACAGAGAGAGATTAGTTACACAGTACATGTCACGCTCTCGAACGAACAGCGAGGTAACGGATAAATTTTGGGCATAAGGGGTATGCTACACCACTAACACGAAATGCTCTTTGTCACAAAGACTCGAGTAAAGCTTGAAACGTTCAGTAAACTAAAGGTTAAACCGAAATTTCATTTGTTTGAACTCACTGAACCAATACACGTTTGTGAAGTGTTAAAACATAATTGTTTCCAGATGAATATGTACATCGGGAAATTCCATTTAAAAGACAATAATTGTGTTATTATAAATGATATCAATGCATTTCACATTGAAATTGGAAGTCAAGTTGTCTGGTAACGCCATTCAAAGTACGAAATCATTGTTGGTAAATAATTATTAATTCCTTTCATACATTTTCGAACAATGAATGCCACGGGGAAGCATTTTGTAATGATTAATAATATTGTTTGAATCTTTTAATGTTTTGCTTGTGGTCATTATAATTTATGTTATTCGGATAATTCGAAATTCTTCAATCGAAAACCAACCAAAAATATTTCAACATAAAAGGGAAGCCGAAGAAAATACTAATAAACAAAAAAAGTTTGAAATAGTGTCGAAAAAACAGTTATAAAAGTAAAAACTGTTTCGAAGTAACGACAAGTTGTCAATAAGTTCAATTACAATAAAATATGGGATTTTGACTTTGACTACTTTGACTACTCGATTCAACACACGAATCAACAATAGACTTAAAGCGGACTAGTTACTCGGATAGCCGTGATGTGTATTATAGTTCTAACAAGACATCGCTCCAGCGCACATACTGGGAAGTCGAGGTGAGTGATTAATTGAAAACTGGCCTCGTTATGCGAATTTCACGAGACTATCCTGTATATCAGACCTCGCTCAAAATGATTTTTGTGAATGCCGTTATTCCAATTTTCAGATGCTGATGGATTTCAGACATTGTTATGCAACGTGTGCGGCTTGCAATGGACACCTATCACGTCCGATATGTACGAAACTACTCATTACATGTAGTATAAAATATACCAATCTATGGTAATATTTATACGATAGATTGGTATATCATTTCTATATATATATATATATACATATACATATATACATACCATATATACATACCATTATATACATTTCGCAGAAATAAGGTTTATGGAATAGAATTTTGGATCAATTCGTAAGTTTTGTAATATTTTGTAATCTCTCAATTTCATCGTCCATTTATTTATGCGTATACAAAAACATAAGAACGTAGCCCAAATATCGAGATCGCTTCTATATGACATATTTTAAATTTTATCATAACTCTTAACTAAAAGCCACGGATTCAAATAAGCCGTTTTAACTTTATTTAAGTGCTAAAAATTGTGTTTACAATCGATCGAAAGTTTTGAGATTCTAGGTTTGTAGAATCCCATACGCGTATTCTACGCGGAATACGCGTATTCTGAACAGAATCTTAAAATTTAAAAAAATAGTCATGTCGTATATTATAAGAAATATACATTTAAATAAGAAAATAAATTGATGTCAACGTCAAAACTTTTCTCTCTTATTTTATCTTAACAAAATTATTTTTCGATCTATTTTATGTCTTAACTTGACATCAAATTGATTTTGTTTATTGAATTACTCCGTAAAAATGTTTGTAACTTACTGTTATTACTTAGTAATGGTTTACTGATTTCGTTATTCGTTTGTGGTATGTAGTGTTGCCAGGTAGAGGCAGTCGTCTTGTCGCGTGAAAATATTATGTTCCTCTATTGGTACAAAACAAATTTTAACCATTCCTTACAGTTCGAACAAAAATATTTTCTTTTAAAACAGTTAAATATAAATAATAAGAAGTTTATATAACATCATATGTTTTATTAATAGAAACAGCTTAATATATACATATGTTTTATCAATGTTTATGAAGATTTAAATTAAATTATATTTTTTTCTTTTCATATTTTGTAGACAGGTACATATATGTATAGACTGTTGATGTTTCGTCAGACAATAATTCCGAGTTAATTTATAGAATCAGCTAAGTCATAAAAATGAAGAATGTAAGTGTAACTACGCTTTGTAACTTACGTAAAAGATACTCTGTGATAAATAATTGATATAATTGAGCTTAAAACAAACGGACAATTATAGTTCGTTTTTATAAAATTAGCAATATATTCAATATAATACATATCGCGTTTATGAACATTGATTTAAGTTTGTAATTTAGTTTTAATAATTAAATTTAAATTCAATCACGACCGCCGATAATGTGTCTAATTCCAATAAAATGTTAATTTTATCAATCCACCGCACGTTTAATATTGTTTTATTTGTTAATGTCAAATGAATCAAATTGCGTCAGTAGCATGTAATTATTCAAAAATCAATATACAGTTCGTCCAAGTAGATTGTATTGGTTATAAACAATTTTAATGTTGCTTGCAACTTGGTGATAGAGCTGTATACAAGCCTGAGTAAATACAACCCAAAGCCAAACAACAATACTTAGTACGGTTATGTAACGGTTGGATGAGTGAGGCAGTTTACCTACAGGCACAAAATAACTAACATTCTATTTCCCAAGGTTGGTGGTGCATTGATGATGTATGGAAAGGTGATTATTTGTTACAGTCCCAATGTCTACGTTCAAGTGGTACATGTTTCCTCCTACCTATTCCATTATCCAAAGTGAATCGATAAGGCCTATTGGTATAGCACGTGACTTAACCGAAGATTGTGGTTTTAAGCCCGGACAAGTATCACTGATTTTAAAATTCATTTCGTGTTCGCCGGTGACACGTCGTGACAAAACCTTCATGCGTCGGATGTTATTATGCAATATGGGTTCATTGCAATAATTTCAAGGCAATTTTTTATACAAACGGATAGGCCACTCCATCTGATGGTATGTGGTAGTGGACTCTAAACTCTCCTCAGCAATGCTATCTACAGATGCGATCGCCTAGCTAGTTCTATCTAGAAAGACCGACAACAATGTTAGTTTGTATCTACTAATTCTAACAATGCAATTACATAATATCAAATAATAAGGACTTATTACTACTTACTTTTCTTGTTTATAACATTGTATAAATTAGTATTGCTTTTATTAGTCTATACGACTCCGTGTATGGCTATAAAAAGTACAAAGACTTAATTCAAACTCCTTATTCAAAACGAGATAATTACACATATTTTGTATAGTTCTAAACCTGCACCAGTAATTCACGTTTTCTAAATATTACAAAGGTGTTGCTTCAAAGCGCTTTTGGGGATTTCTTTGATTACATTGTACCTATATATGCTAGTACTTTGTAAGCTAAAAGGTAAAATTTAAATCTAGAACGTCTGCTTGGAATCAATTAGTCAAGCTAGATCATCCATTTTATATTTATAACTCTGGGTGGAGCCGATATTGATCGTTGACAACTAATATTAATTATATAGTTTAGTGAGCTTACATATAAATAAATATATGTATATGTACAGAAGTATAACTACATAAATACTGGTAAACGTTGAATTTTTTTTATGTTACTTATAATATTTGAAATAAAGGAACTGTATCAACTTTAGTAATTAAATAATGATAACCTCCAGACAGATTTCTGCAACGGCTGCTATACTCGAGGAAGCAAAAACTAGGTGACTGGCATATCCATATTAAAGTGCACAAATGTTCTCTCTATTCAACAGTTTTAAAATAACGGGATTGTAAATACTCTGAACTGATATTAATACAAGAAATAAGAATAAACTTGTAACCCCTACTTTCCGTTTGCATACGGTACAGAGAACGTTTTTGGGCAACGGTATACGCATATATAATAAGATACCGGGAAATGTAACCAATTTAACATTTACAAAATTTAAAAAGTTTACTAAGACTAAATTGATAAATAAGTCTTATTATTCATTAAAAAAGTACTTTTTAGAAAAAAACGCCCGGATTTAGGCTCGGGTTCCATCACAGGACACTGATTATTGTAAAAAAAACAGCATTGTAAATATGTTTATTTGAAAAGAGCAACTATGCGAGTTTCTTGCCGTTTCTTCTCGCTGGAGGCTGCTTTCCGAAACGGTAGTAGTATTTTAATATCGACGGTTAAAAAACGCTTCGTTGTGAAGTTTACTTGAATAAAATTGATTTGATTTTAAAGAGAGCAGTCCGGGGTCTTAAAATTTGGCAAATTTTTCGACAGAAAAATCAAATAACTTTTTCATTGGCACGACTTAATTTTTTGGGGAGCTTGGACTCTGCGGCGATATAAGACACGAACGAAGCTATCAGCTATTAAATGCAGAGATTGTAAATATTGCTCTCAGTTTTATACGAACTTCATAAACTGATATATCTTGTCAATGATAATGTGCTCATAAATCCGGTTATGCGTAATAATTGTCAAACATTCATTCTATAAACAAGAAGAATGCAATTTTATAACGACGTTTTTTTATTTAAATATTCTTTATAATATAGACAAATAATTCATATAGATATAATTTACTCAACGCAGTCACTTTATTATAGCATAGAGGATTTTTACGCAGAAGTACAGATACTTACGGTAAAGGGTTATGATAAGACGGATAATACGGTACCAAAAGTCTTTTGATAGGATTTTCAAAGTATTCCGTCATACGTACAACGAAATGGTAATACATATTGACAGGTACACTATCTTGGTATATATGTTTGAGCTTGATAGACCGTTTGACCTCTTACCTTGAAAGTTACAATATACATTTTTAGATATATATTTTTTTACGGAGAAGGTTTTAACAGTATTCAGTTGCAGCACATATATTGGATTTTCTTAATTAAGATTTTGGAAAGGTAAGCTGTTATTACAAATTGCCTAATGGTACGATGAACTGCGTTCTTAAGGAAAAGAGATCCTCTCATAAAACGACACATGCGTTTAAGTACCGGCTAAGTATTGAGACAGGGAAAGGGCGTTGACGATGTGAACGGCGAAAATTCCAATTTCGTGCAATTGTTACTTTGTAATTCGAAATAATGTATGTGTTTTTGTGGTAAAGACGCGTCATTTCGGAGTATTGAACGTTGTTATTATTTTTTATTCTGGCAACTGGTGAAAGAATAACTAATCAATTTTAGTCAGAGAACAGGCATTGCGACTCAGCAAAGAAAATTCTACAAACATATCTGACATAATTTGTTATTAATAGTCTTCTAAAAAATACGTTATAATATTTAAGATTTTAAAGTAACATGGTTATTTTTATTACTACAAGTATTTAAAATGGAATATATGTTTTTTATTTTTATTTGGTGGAGCTCGATATTTCTACATTATCTACGAATGTCTTGTTCACGAGACAAAGACCTCCACCGAATAAAAATAAAAAAAACATGGTAAATATCCCGTTTTAAATAATTGTACTTATAATATTTGTTTTAACGAATGTTTTTTTTTAAATTATATTTGTAAGCTTATCCACCTTGATCGGCACATGGATCACCTGATGATAAGTAGTCACCACCGCCCATACACATAGTCCTTGTAATAAATATTAACCATTTCATACATACATAGAACAACTTACATTGCCAATACGCCAACCAATCTTGGGAATAAAGATGTTATCTCACTTGTGCCTGTAGTTGCAATGGCTCACTCACCCTTCAATCTAGACCACAACGTTACTAAAAATTGCTGTTTAGTATTGCTGTTTGGCGGTAGAATATCTGATGAGTGGCAGTACATACCCAGAGGGCTTGCAGAAAGCCCTAACACCAAATCGATGCCGATTAACCGAAAGTAATATGATCTTTCTCGTAGCTTAGAATTAAATAACATTTATAAATTAATGGATATTTTTATACAATTCAATATGCAAATAACCATAACACACTTTCACGCATCGTAAATAATTAAAAAGGCAAAAAGCTGTCTGTCGTCACCACGCATTAGCGTATACATCATCGGTTACACATTGGATGCAAATGTTGGCTATGTTTCATCCCAGTATTATTCTGTAGTTCTGGGAATGTTTTCAGATTCAACGCCAAACAAAGGTATTTTCGGTTACATTTTGTGAAAACTGACAGTCACTATTTTGCTGAATTCGATTTTAGGGATTTAATGCCGTTAACTTAAATTTCATTCACTTGCATGCGATGTCTAAAACAAAAAGTCCCAATTCAAATGAACAAAACGCTTTCGCTCGAGTTAACGCTTTAAGCAAGTTTCGTATTTAATTTGAATACCAAGGACAAGATTCCGTTAAACGTTATATTTCTGTTTAAAGCATTTTGTTATCTTCCGTATACTATTCTTCGTCTATTCCTTAGTAATAATTGCTTCTTCAATTTTGAAATTGAAAATATTTGATTACTTTACTATATAAACTGAAAATTGAATCCTTAAGAAACCTACACGACATAATTATGTATGCTTATATGATCGGAGCTTAGAGGCGACTAAAGTCCACTTTCTAAAGGGTCGATCCATGGATAACTTATTAAGTGAAGCGTAGATAGTTTTGGCTTAGGCAATATTTTGAAAATCCAATCAACGTTTGACATTTTGTTTTGATATTTTTCATAATATACAATATTAGTAACTTTATAATTTATAACAATAATTAAAATAAAATAAGAATATTGTAAAATAATTTCAATTTATAATTTATATTATATTTATAATAAATTTTGTAGAACCTTATAAAAAATCAATAGCAAAGAACTGTCCAATTGAAAACATTTGAATTACTTTTATAATGTCACGGCGAATTTGGAGATGAATTATGTTATAAAAACATATTCCAGATCAACACAAGTTACATTTAAAAAATATTTTTTCGACAATAGAAATATGTTTTTAAGCCGTAACAGAGTTCTTTCCGGATTCTGTACATAGAAAATTTCGAACAGGCGAGAGCTGTGTGAATAGCTGACATGACAGACCGTAACATGACATTGACGTACGAATTCAAACGCATTCATACATACCTGTTCTGTATAATTCAATAAATTATCTTTGTTTTTTGGTAAATTCAATAAAATATCTCTATCATTGAATTATTAATTTCACTAATTATAAAGCAGTACTAATAAGCAAACAGTTCGCTAATAGCCTTATAACATGAACTAGCAAATGCACGGGAAATTCAAAATATAATTTATTAGATAAGTCATAGAGAAATAGTCCTGTATGAAATATATTAATTCGTTATAATTCCAAAGACTCGACTTCAGCGTACTTATAAGGAGTATTAAATTGACCAAAGTTCAACTTCGCACTTACACAAGCTGATTCCATTGATCTCCTCTGCGTCGATTATTCGTATGAACATAATGACAATTGGCCATTTTGATGCACAAAGAAGTGACGCACTCCAAAATGCAGCTTTTGTTTCAAATAACGCTTTTGTGCAATAATATCAATAGGAATTAAACAATGGCACTGAAACCGTTAAAATGAAATGAAAATATGAAAAGGATTCATACCTTTTAAAATAAATTATTAAATTTAAAAGGTTTATATTATATTACAGGCTGCTTTACAATTTTAAGTATATCTCCTTCACAATGCTCTGAGTCATCGGAACACATCTTTATTGAGGTATTATTCGTTCATTTCAAACTACTACCGGGCGTATTTTATAGTCCGTCGCACAATATTAATTATATTAATAATTTTGAAAATTTATTAGTACAATTTAGTACCTCTGTTGATCACAAGATAATTATGGGTGATTTAAACACCTGCTTAATTAAAGATGACCAACGTGCCCGACGTTTTAAGAATATAGTTGATAGCTGTAACCTTACTGTACTTCCAACGAATGCGACTCATTTCTTTCCGAATTGTTCTCCCTCACTGTTGGACTTAATGGTTGTTTCCTCTCTTAGTCATGTTGATGTTCATGGTCAATTTCCCGCTGAAGCCTTTTGTTACCATGATTAAATTTATTTATCCTATAGGATTCAGCATCCGCAGGCGAAACCAACTATAGTGATGCGGCGTAATTTCCAAGAGCCTAATAACATAATAATTAATAGAATTTGAATAATATCGACTGGACTGCTATTTATAATGCCAGCTCAATGAAAAAGGAGCATTGTTAAGCGATTTATTGGATGTAAATAAGGGCCATGACCTATTAAGCTTAAGCGCTTACTAGCTCCTTGGCTAACTCAGGATGTCAGAGCAGTCATGGCTAAACGTAATGCTGCGAAGACTAAATATGAAAGAAATGCGACTATCGATAATCTGGAAAAATATAATCATTGCAATAAACTCTGCCGTGATGCTCAGCGTAAGTTTATTGCAAATGCTATAATGATAATAGCGGTACATCCAAGGTTTGGCGGTAAAAAAAATAAAATAAAGAAAATTCTCTGCCCTTGTAAATCTGGGTTTAGATTAGGCCATACAGTTACAGCTCTCACTATAGAATGTGACGATATACGCTGTGGAATTGATAACAAATCCGTAACTGTACTAGCTCTCCTAGACTTTTCAAATGCCTTTAATAGCATCGACTATGACATATGCTTGGCAATCCTGAGATCTCCAAACATAGGTTCTATGATGCAACAACAACAGTAATGCATAAAAGCTAATAATAGGCTTTCACCTTATTTAGTAATTCCTTCTGGTGTCCCGCGAGGTGGTGTACTCTCTCCCCTCCTCTTTTCTATTTTCAGTTATACTCTCTCTACACTTATCTCTTCCTGCTATCATCTTTATGCTGATAATCTTCAAATTTATGTTAGCGCACTCTTGGACGGTATCGAAGAGGCTGTTGCAAATTTGAATAATGATTTGGCAAAAATCAGTCAGTGTTGTAAATCTTACGGTCTCCAAGTGAATCCGAGGAAGTCGTAAGTGGCTGTTTTTGGCAGTCTTAAGCTTTTGTCGAGGTTTAAAGACATCCACTATCTACAATCATGTTTGATGGCCACATACTACCACTACGAGAAACGTGCAAAATTCGGCCATAAGATTTATCTTAGGTCCGCGTAAGCGTAATCTGCGTATCGGTATACTATATGTTGAACATACACCACCTTACCTTAGAGAACGCTTTTAATTTCTTGGATGTGACAGCACACACAACATGCGCTCTAGTGAGAGTAACACCCTGCAGCCGGGCACTACTACAGTTACTCTTTTACTTTGAAAACTACCCAACTTTGGAATACACTACCCACTGATATTCGGCAGTCTAAATCCTTGCCCATCTTTAAGCATCGTTTGAAAAACTATTATCTATTCATATCTGAATAATATATGCAAGTACGAAATAATATATAGTTTATAATTATGTTTATATATTTTGATAGTCTCTATAATATATATTATATTATTATTTAGTATATGTAATATAATTCTTATATTATAGTTATTATCTCCTCTCACTATCTATATATGCACTCATCTGTTGTCATTCTAAGCTTCATCAAAGGTTGTCTGAGGGAGATCGCTATAAGCGCTCAGACAACCTTTGCGTACCATTTGTCAAACATTATTGGTTTCTCTTATGTGCTCGTGTGTTGAGCAATAAATTATTTAAATAAATAAATAAAAGCCATATCGTTTCATATTTATATTTAACGTTTTTATATTTTGGTTATTGAAATATTTTATACAATATACTGTAATTGTCGCCATACATACATATATAATATAATAACAGATAATTATTATGTTGGACTTAAGTTACAAACGATTTTGAGTAAAATAATATTGTAATAAAAGGGTACGCGTAAGCACTGGTCACAATCAGATCGAAGCTATCCGACACGACCGCATGACGCCGTACCAATGGTAAAGAAAGTGTTCTAAAGCACGAAAGACCAATTTAATAACTAAAAATGTTTCGTTGGGACCGACCTCGGGATCTTTACTGTAAGTTCCGCAGCATTGTAATATAAGAAGGAAATTAAAGATTTTTCTTTAATTTATATTGAATTTACATTTAGATTTTGTTTCACAGGTGCTACGTTTTTTATTGTACCGTATCGCATATAGTAGTTATAGGTAGTTGAGTCATAAAAACCTATTTTAATACGTATTTTAAAACTAAAGAATAAGAGTATTACGTGCGTGTGACGGCTGAATAGAGAGTACTTAATATTTTTATTAAATTCTCTCGTGAGTTAATACTACACATATATTTTGATTTAGACCAATTTGTTTAATTATCCAATGTTATATTTTAGAATTTCATTGCAATTACTCACTTCAATATTATATTATGTATATAAAATATATTTATTCTATAACAAATTAACATTGGGCAGTTAATTTTAGATTTAATATTTTAATCGAAACACACAGGATGTGGAGTTGAGTTAAGTCAAAAAATGTGTAAAGTTATAGAGTTATAATAATGCTTTAAGGTACATAATGTGCGTTAATAATATTGCCGACATGCAATTAAATAAATATATATTATAAAAATAATAACCGGACATGATCAATACGCATAACATAAAAGGGAAACTCAAAACTATAATATTTTACGAAGTAAGTCCATCCAGATTAAGACATCAACTTGTTATTGAATTACGGAATTCCTTATTTAAATTTATTCAACAAGCACTCAAGATCCTTTATACATGGTCTATATATATATATGAATTAATAACGTTCCTTAATTTTACGAAAGTTTACATTTTGGTTACTTTTTCTGGCAGTTACCGTAAATGAATAATATAATGCAATCATAAGGTGATTTGTTAGATTAGAGCATTAGACAATTTTATGTTGGCGTGTGTCTTATGTTTTTGTAAAGTGTGCTATTACAAAAAAACTCGAATAGTTTCTTTAAATATTTTACCGCTGAGATATCCCATTAGCCACACGGTTAGTAATTTAATACGTTCTATATTTAAATTCAATTCATTTTTCGATTTTATTTATGTATTTTTATCTTAAAATTAAATTACAATAATATATATTTCGTTGCATCCATATAGCTACTAGTAATTTCCAAACAACTTTAAACAGTATTTCCTTGTATATTAATGTTCATTCCACCATCGTCTATCATTAGCATTGGTGAATCTGTATATGAAAATGAGTAAATATAATTACAAAATAATTGAAAATTTATCGCGCCTATCCGTCGAATCAAATGTTCGTTATTTAAAACAAATCATAAATGTTGCTAGAACAAGGCCTAATTTTGGTGGAAAGAGAAAAGATATTCGAATTATCATATATATCTCACGACACATGCAGGGTTCCTCGCCATATTTCACAGACAAGTACGAATTACGATGCATAATAAAAACAAATATCGTCATTGACGTGATGCTGGCCTCGAAGACCAGTGCCCTACATTCAAGTCACGTTTTACTTTTCAATTACTATTTAAGCCACTATTCAGTTAGATTCGAAGAAATATTCACAAACATTCATACGTACATAGACACAAGGACACGACCAATAAATACAAATTATTCCAAAAAACGGAATCAAGAAGATTCGAAGCCAAGTTAAAAAAATCATGTAATATGCATACAACGGAATGTACCGATTAAAACGACACTAGTTTCCGTAAGCGACTTCGCCCGCGTGTATGGGGTTAGGTACCCCTATGATAAAGCACGATGATAGTTTGAGTACTTAAACATGAAAGCGTAACAGACAAATCAATATAGTGTAAGATTCAATAAGAATGTAATTATATATTGAATATTATATGAATTATTATTATCTGTATATTACAGGCGAGTATCTGTCACCTGTCTATTAAACATTATATTTTTGATCTGGTAACATCAACATTGACAGATACTCGTAATGGCAGGAAAATTGATTCTGGAATATATATTTTTAACTGCGTATCGAGTAAAACAATATTTAAAATTCTTATCAAATTATATAAGAAAATCTAAAAAAATATGTTTTATTTTTGAGTTAAGTCTAAGTTCTTACAACAGAAACTTAATTTCAAATTCATAATATAAGTGAGGATAGAATATTGAGTGGATCATTTGACATCAGTTAAAAAAAATCAAAGTGTTTTTTCTTTACCCTAGTATACATAGCATATTTAAGGTTGGGGTTTTCTAGTGAGTATAATAGGTAATCTTGTCAGAGGTGGTCCCTCCATCTCTTCCATAATCTAGCATTATATATAAAATCATTGAAATAAAGAAAAGATCATTGCAATTAAAATCAGTACATGATTAATTCTATTATGGAGAGCCGTAACCTATACCTAAAATACAATTGCTTATACATATTAATATTCTAAAAGAAAAACCAATCCATCAACAGCGATACAAATTAAATAACAAAGAGAATTTCTTTTACTTGTTGCGGCAAGTAAAAAGGACCAGACACCTTATAGTACTAATAAAATACTTTATTCGCGTGCTAATATTGTTTTTTTAATGAGATTAAATGATTCAAAACGATAATATTTTCTCTTTATTATAATATTACACATCGGTTCGTCGTACAATTAGCACAGATTACGAAATTAATTGTTATATACTACAATATTATTTCCAAATGGCAGTTGAGCCTGAACCTGGAATAATTAATTATAATATCTGGTAATGTATGGTTTAAGTGACTTTTATACTATCAGTATTTTATAAGAAAGCGAGAGAGTTTATTTATGAGCTGCTTACAAATTTTTGTCTACTGTGAGTCAATTAAAAAGTAAATTAACAGTATGTAAGTATCTCAATATTGGGTTAACGTCCAATCTGGATGGTCAGTACACTTGTGACAAAATTTTCAATTGACACGTGCGACTTTTCTCACGATATTGTTGAAGCCGTATTCTTTGGTAACGATTGTAAAAATACTGAGAATCAACGTATGTATATTTAATAAGTTAATTCTCAGTATTTTTACAGAGATTAATAATGTACTATTCTTTTTAATTTTAACATTTATATTTATTGATATAAATAAATAAAAAAAAAATAACACTAATAATATTCGAGTTAGAAAAGATACGTTCATAATTTCGGTATAGGTAAGTAGACTTTAGTTTAGTGATTGTGCATTTCGGTTCCGCCGTCGTGCTCCAATAAGCACGTTAATCGATCAGTCCTTTTCTTATCTATGGAAACCCTCTCTATTGACCCTTTATTTACGGTGTTAATAATTTCATTTGATAAATTCAAACTCATTGTTATTTTTGTTAATCTGAATATATATTTTAAATTAATTATACATACAATAATAAATATTATTTTTTCTTTTAATTCGTCTCGAAATAAAAAAAACTATTCATTAATTAAAGGCCTCGCGTGACGATGTCGATTTTGCATAGTTATCTTTACTTTTCTACTTCGTTACTATTTTACGTTGCTAAAATTGCTGTTTAAATAAATCTAAACGAAGTTATACAAAATTATCAATTAAAATAATATAAATATTAAAAATTGGTCCATTATTTACATTGATAATAAATTATAAAAATTATATTTATATATTCTCACCTAAAAAAACAATTTAAAACAAAAAGGTATGTAGGAAAGTTTTACTTGTGTATAATCAATGTATCAATTTTATGTTTCGGAAAATTTATACTGTTTATAGTGTGTGAAAACATTAAAGGGTATTTAATTTGTAATTTATAGTTTAGTAGATTATCAAAAATAAATAAACTAAACAGAAATTATATAATTTATAAAAAAAAAACACGTCACCAGAAGTTCATCAGTAGTATTGTATCCAGGATTCATGTACTATCGCTTCTCTGAATCGCAGGGCTCAGTCTTTGAGCTAAGTACCAGCTTGTGGGTGACCAGAAGCGTGGACCAGTTTCTTAGAAAATCTTTTATTACTTTTTAGAATTTGATATAAATTAAAAGCTTGTAAATGTCCCACTGCCTGGCTGACATTTTCTCCCTTTTGAGGAAGACGTTTGGTGTTTATTCCACCACGCTGCTCCAATGCTGGTTTATGGATACATGTGGTAGAATTTAATTGAAATTAGACTCGTTTATTTTCTCACATGTGTATTTATAAAATTTTGAATCAGAAAATACTTGATAGTTTTATTATCATTATAGATATATTGTTAGATTGAAGGATCGAAATCGGCTGTCACTTTACTGAGAAATAAAAAATCATACAAGACTAATAATATGTATGTCTCAATAAATAATAAGTCCCAAAATAGAATATAGTTCAAATGAAACCAGCTGTATTCGAGTAAACGGCGAACATACGTAAAAAAGACGTATATGTCGAATCGTATGTCGGCCTGCATTTTTCGAAGCTGGTTAAGAACAGTGGGTCTATTAGGTTAGGTTAGGTTAGAGCATAGCAACCGTTGCTATCATGTTGTAGTCGATAAATCAGCTTTATGGAGTATTATGATATTGCATAGGTCCATAATATTGATTTATGATCTTGATTTGATTTGATATCAGGCCGCAACAAATATATAATAAATACACAGGTTGGTCTTACAGTTATAGGAATATTGTCCTTAATAAGACAACTTGCGGAGTTGCACAATGAAAGCAAAAGCCAAGATCACATTTCCTATATTTGAGGCGGCAGCAGTCTATTACAAAGGCTTTGACTTCAGAACTCTAGTTGACCATCGTTTCAAAGGCGAACGGAACAAAATGTTGAAGCTGCTGGAAACTGACATTTTTTACTTATTTTTTTGTTTAGTTAGTGAGTTACTCACTCTACCGTTAAAATTGCTTTGAAACCTTATCCTTTACAAAAATGTTTTTTTAGTGTTTTGCTTTTCTATTGAAAAATAGTTTAATATGCAATCATCATATTTGAATAAGGTAACTTCTTGGAAAGCTAAACCTGTAATACACATAATAATGCATGCCATTAGATGACAAGAAAACACGAGAAATTTGAAAAGCGTTCGTAAATGAATATACGAACTTATAAGACACAACCTTAAATTATTTATGTAACTAGATAGATTCTCGCATTATAAAAGAATTAAATAAACGGACATACTTATAATGAAAGAAAAATTAATCTTCAAGTGCATAACAGCTACGCTTGCCTCGCCAAACGTCTTTACTACTTTACTAGTGTGCGTGTACTTAGTAGCCAACTGTTGGCCAATTTTTTTTGGTGCTTACTCAGCGTTGACAGTCTATCTAGACCATAAATAATAAAAGGAAGCGCCATTTTTACATCCAAAGTTGTGATTTTCAATCCATCATATATATATATATATATATATATATCCAGACTTAGTAACCGTATAATTCAAATATTTTTATAGAAAATTAATATATATTAGCTTTGAGGTATGGCTTTGTTGAAGCTCATCTGAGTATGTACCGGTCACTCTTAAGTTTTTCAAACGCCAAAACAAACCTGGTTTGCTTTATCGGTTGGAGAAGAGTGAGGTAGTGTTATAAAACACAAAAGGTCATAGTATCTACGATCTTAAAGTTTGCGACATTATACTTAATCTACTTAATAACATTTTGATAATTAACATACTGCGCACAACTTACATCTGATGAAATTTTGCACAGGAATTCCTTATGGAATGTAGGTGAGCACTAAGAGGTCTCTCTTTCATAATTCATTTCGTAAGGGGTGATTAATTGTACGATGGTAATTCATCATTTCTGATGTTGGAAATATGGAAATCGGTTTGTAGACTTATATTATTGATAACATATGTTAAATAAATTTGAAAAATCCTCACCTAATATGGTGAAACTTAAGTTACCCGGACCAACTGAGCTGCCTTAGGTAAAAGTATAGAAAATTCATTAATCATCATGCCCCAGTGGATGCCCATGCTACAGTTGGTCAAAGGCTTTCTCTCCTATTAAAGTCGAAGAGCTGGGGCTTATTTAAACAGGCTGCTCCACTGGAGGCTAGATATTGCATACACGACTTATTAAAATGAATAGTCCAGGATTCATGGTCCATTTTTGCACTTGATTACTATCAAGCTTATTTTTCGTGAGTAGCGAAAGCTCGAATAAGTCATCTAGATTTTTTCTTTTGTTCATTTGAAGTTTACTCAATAACTCATGATTTGATGAAGACCTGTAGATGTCAGGAGGCACTATGATACAATAAATAAATATATATTTCAATATATCTGTAGAACATTTGTAAATTTATTCTAGATCTTAGATCTTTTCGTAAGAATAAAGCCCAAAGAGTCACAATCTAACTTCCACTCTCATATCAGATAGCTAGGCGACTGGTATTGCTTTAAGCAATTAGAGCTTTTATGTTAAGGAATATAGGGACTGGGTTTGAAAAAAAAAAAATTATCAAAAATATTTCTTTGTAGTAACAATATACCTTAACTTTACAAATTTCT
Source organism: Vanessa tameamea (assembly GCF_037043105.1). NCBI lineage: Eukaryota > Metazoa > Arthropoda > Insecta > Lepidoptera > Nymphalidae > Vanessa > Vanessa tameamea. Next base: position 12,026,798 of record NC_087341.1, on the reverse strand, counting down.
CCACTGATTGATACAGTACATCGTCGTTTCCAAATTGGTAGAGTGCTATGTCCCTATACATCTAAACTAAAAGCAAAATATTATAATATACGACACGATCGGAGAGTTCAGGCGTACCAACAGCTTTAAGTGCTATTCGAGGCACGGGAATGTACACTTTAAACTTCCAAAGTCCGGACGGCTACTGAGATTTCGTATATGCGACCAAAACTCTATAACTATGATATGATGATTTTAAAATCAATAACTGTACGATTTACGATTGTGTTCACTACACCAGTAACAAAAATGGCATTTTATCGCTGAGTCACGATGATTGGGTGAAACATTAACGAACAATTTTATGGACAGTAAAAAAAATAATAATTTTTACTTGATTGTTTGTATCAATGAATCGTATCAATGTACCTCATAGTAAAGGAATGAACACAAAACACACGTAAACGAAATATAAACCTTTTGAAAAACTTTTGCCCATTTAAATTGGGTGAAGTTCTCTTCGTCTGAACACTCGACGAGCTCGACAGCATCGTACAAAATGAAAAAGACAATATTCGGTTTTAGTTACGGAGCTCCCAAAAAATACGTAGTTAACAGAATAACACGAATATGCTTTTATACAGTATTTTTACGAAACGGTTCATTTTACGTACACTATGTATAATTATTGATACGCAGGAAAATAAATGGCGCAAATTAATATCAATATAACCTAGCAAAAAGATAATCTGTTCCGAGATTATTGCAACTCATTTATTTTGTGAACACAAAAACATTTTGTTCATCGTTAATCGTGATATATTATTTTAATAATGACTTAGTCTTTACATTGTCTGATATAAAAAGCTTGAAATGAGTGTAGAGGAGTCAAAATAAAAAAAATCTATTAGTTAAATCTATCAACACCCTGTTTTAAAAGATTCGAACGAAGACCTCAGTAGTAATAGTAATATTATCAGTATATAAAGTCAATTTACTTAGTGTTTATTAAATTATTTTAAATATTGATATCATTATTAAAATATATAATAACCGTATATAGCTTAAGGACACATTCATCATTCTTCGTTATATTTTAAGTATATAGAAAATATGTAAGTGAGAGAAGGTCAATGGTCTTATATCCGTAATCGACCTTAGTATGTGAGAGGCTACTTGTAGAGAAGACTACTTATGTTAGAGGCTGCCCTCACATGATCAATTTTAGCAAGTTGGACAGCGAAATTGACCAATTCTGATGAGATATATTATAAAGTAAGAGTCTAAAAACTAATTCAGTCACTGTAACAAACGTCAACGACACAAGGACAGACCCTCATTATATAATAAAGAATTGATTTTATAATTATTATTATAATATCGCTTCGAAAGCACAACCGCCGCTTGAATGTCCCACGTAAGTAGAGTATTCGTAATTTCGTCTGTAAGGAAATAATATTAAAACATAAATGTTTTGTGTTATCCAGCTGTTACAAGGGTTCTCGTTAATAAGCTGCAAATATTCTCCGTGTTCCGAACTAATTCCGCTATTATAATATAATAATTAATTATAATAGGTATAGATTTTTATAGAGATGTGCAGGAAAATATCGTGATATTTTCCTTCACCGGTAGGTACCACCCACTCATCATATATTGTACCGTCAAGCAGCAGCACTAGGTATTCTTGTGTTCCGGTTTTAAGGATGAGTGAGCCAGTGCAACTAACATAACATCTTAACTTCTAAAATTAATATTTTCTTACATCGCTAGAGTCTATGGCCCGTGGTAACCACTTGCCATTACGTGGCCGATTTGCCCATCAGTCTACCTATATGATAAAAAAATACCAAATTCATTTCAAATATGTAAACTCCAATCATATAACTTTAATTAACCCTTTCTCGTCGTGTAACTATTAGTAGTTAACAATAAGTAATACAGCCAGTCAACGTCCCGTCGCGGTTAAGGTCAACTCTTTCATTTGACGAGAAAAATTGGAGCTTATTATACCACACTCCAATGCGGGTTGGTGGATAGATATGTGTTAACATTTCATTGAAATTAAACATATAATTTTAAATTATAAACAAAAATTAACAGCGTAAAAAATCAGAAATGCTCTGGGTTGTAACCCGTTATTATCGGTTTATATGTACGCGTTTTAACCACTGAGTCATCTTGGCTTAACAATAACACTTCCTACAATTTAATTCTAGTAGTCCATAATTAAAGTATTCGGATCACTACTTTAGTGTAGTAAATAATAATAATGCCTCATTACGCCCAAAAATATTAATTTGCTATACTTTTATTAATTAGATGACATAATTTTAATAAGAAGCTATTAATATATACAAGCTTAGTGTTACATATACTGTTCAAACTATCCGACAAGACAGGTTAAGTTTCAAACTTCACCTACAGAAACCAAGACAACAGCCACTAGAGACCCTAACGGAGCGATCGAGAGTAAGCCTTCTTCTCAGAGCCCACACCAATACAACAAAGTATTTATATTTTATTATATAATAAATAATAATTAATAAAACCAATAAGATATACCAATAATTTTTCGATTGAACTGAATATAATATATACATAATATTTAATAAAGTTTATTCAATAATATTAAAATTGCTTGATAAACGGAATACTTTTTACCATATTTCTGTAATAGATATAGTACATACATCTCTGCATACTATATAAGTCACTTGACGCTGTCTGTACGCGTAGATCTTTTGAACTACGCAACGCGTTCATTTTAATGCGGTTTTCATCAATGATTGAAAACAGAGTGATTCACGAGGAAGGTTGTGGTATAAAATATTGTATAATTGATTAATATTACGGGAGAGTGAAGTCGACGATTCCAACTTCCCTAGCTGAAAAAAATATAGATTTTATCTATTTATATTTATGTTTTTTTCGATCTAAAAATTGTACAGAGATTCTTATTGTACGAATGTGAAGCTGGGATGGCTAGCTAGTATGATATATTTCAATGTTATCTTCCGGTAATAAACATAAAGTTAAATACTATATTCGGATAGACGAGCGTTTATTGTACAATGGATCACTTTTTTCCTGACAATGTTCTTACATAATACAAGATTTAAGATTAAAAATCGTCGTTGAAACTATTTTAGGTAAAGTTTTTTCGAATTCAGTCGTGGGTCGACACAGTTACATAATATTATAACATAAAGGGTTCACGAGAATCTGCAATTTGTATAAAATTGTACCCAGCTAAATAGTAACATCCCGCATATCCCACAACTAGTATTAAACCTTATCTCTTATTAAGAAGAAGATTTGTAGCTTAATCCACCGTATTATAGGGTTACATCAAACGTGCAGGTTCTTACACCACCAAGCGCGAGGTCAACTAAAAAAAAAATTAGGTTTGGCTCACATATTGACTCACATCTTGGCTTACAACAAAGAGCATTTAATTTAATTTTATTTATAAATGGTAGTCGGACCGTTAAATGCCGCTTGAGGTGTAATGGTCAACCTTACCCAAAGACATTGGCGTTACATGGCCAATGCGTCACCAATCTTGGGATCTAAGAAGTGGTCCCTTGTACGCTTAATTAGGTCCACTGGCTCAATCACCCTTCAAAACGTAACACAACAATACTAATTATTGCTTTTAGACGGTAGATTGTGTAGCATTCCTCTTATTTCATTCAATAATTCAAAACATATTGCGTTTAAGTTTATTCCAATAATATTTTTATTGAATGAAATCATGAACTTATAATAACAATTAATAAACTTCGGTTATACTTCATAATAACGTTATTTTATTAAACATGTAGTCTTATACAGTGATAATAAATTATTATAATTAACAAACGTTTTTCATTTGTTTCGTTTTGTTTTGCAAAATATCTTTAATTTTATGTTATTTGCTTCTTTGGTTTATTATATGGATCGAGACTATTCTAAATTTTTAAATAGTGCTTCGAGTGTATTATACATTAATCGTAGATGCAATGCTTATATATTTTTTTATGTTACTAATCCAAACCATACAAATTCGACCTGGAAAGAACATATAAAAAATAAATTATGTTTTGTTAAAGTATTAGTGGTATTTAGTCCTGTATATTTTTTCACGCTTTAATTTTGGAATACAAACATTGGAAACACTAAAAGTATATATGATTATGACATAAAATACAACATTCAGAGATTTTCAAAGATATTACAAATGTTCTAGATTTTAGATAATTATAACATTTAGAAGAGGATTATGAATTTTTAAGTGTGATCTGCAATGTGTGATGCGCCTTTCCCTTCCGGGAATATAGGCAAGATATTATGTAAAATTTGTACACAGAAAATTTAAGCTGAAACTACCTAAATATATGTTTTTATTTGAAAAAAAAAGTATAAATACATGGAATATTTTCCTTGCTTATTTTCAATATTATTAATCTTTTGTCCATTGTAGATGCAATGAACAAACAATTTACATTATCTTTCGATCTGTGATATTTATAATCGGTGTATATATTCTCTTCATTACGTTTAACTATCATTCTGATGTCGTAAATTGAATGGTCAATTAGCCGGAACAACTGCCTCATAAGAAAAAAATGGGTGTGGTAGTTCATACATGACCAAGCCTTGTAAATTTAAATGGGCTGTGCACATTCATTAAAAAATACCGGCATAAATATTTATATTATAAACGTTAATTTATATATAACGGGAATATATAATATACATATATAAAGTAGGCGTTATCAACGTTTTCATTGTTAAAAAGAGCAAAACCCACATTCCATTTTGTTTTATCTTTTACTAAAATGATATAAAATATATTTAAACCAATGACATTTTCGTTTTAACGAGCTTGTAAAATAATGCCATTACTCCTACAAGCAATGCATTTTCCAGACATTCTTTTGTTAGTCTTGCGTCTATTAAAAAACTAAATCAACAGTTTTTAACATTATTAACGGCCACTTTTATGTACAACTAACTTAAGGCCCGGCCAGCGTTGGAATACTTTTTTTTGTAAATTTAATATCTAAATGCTTCTTGATACTGCCTCGGTCTACTAGTAAGCGCATAGTCCTCAAGTCACAAGTCCTCCCAGGACTTCGAGATATTGGATTCGATATCGGGTCCGTTGAACAAAAAGGTTATTGGATTCTTCTAACGAAAAATTGTGACTAGCAGCCCGGAGTCTGAAAATTTACAGTACGTACATACTTACACTCCCTAGTAAGATAGTGTAATCGGGTTAGAGACTCTCTTGAGCTCAACCGCCGTAGCAGAAATCAGTCAACATATAATTCATTTTGGTGCTATTATACTTGAAATCTTGACTCAAGTATCATCAACAACTGTACAAAACTTTAAACGCAATTGTTTGATATGCTACTTGAATACATAAAATACGAATGAAAGCAAGTCAATGTCTTACCATAAGGTGGCCCATTTGCCAGTCCACCAAACCATGCAATAGAAAAAAAGAAAAAAAAAGTTCTTTTAAATCTCTGTTAGTTCTCTGAGTAAAAATATTTTCTTACAATAATGCATGCATCCATTTGTTGACAATATTATTTCAATATGAGTTTTAAAACATATTCTTTCGTCTCTCGAATGTGAATTACTTTTATTATGAAATACGTGAATTAGTTTGCTCCGAGCAAACGACGTATTTAATTTACAGCTCATTCAGTCGTACTTTATTTTAGATTATATTCCAGTTTTAATTACGAATATTTAATTAGTATTTGTCAACAAAATAGAACAGCAACTTCGTAAATATTGACGATAGTTCAACTAGTCAAATATTATTTGGAAATATATTAAAATATATTATATAACTATTCCCAACATTTTTAATTTGAAACAAGTTGATATCTAAAATTTATTTGACTTCAGTTTTTGAGGTTCAGCATTGTATGTCAGTTAATCATTTTAAAATTACATTAAACTGACTTCAGTACTTAATCAAAGTACTAAAAAATTCTTCAATGTCAGGTTAATGAGTAATTAAATTGACGTTGATTTGGTTTAAAACGTGCTCAAAGGACAAAAAACGAACTAGGTATGTATATAAACGTTTATTCATTTGCACGCAGTCCACTTTGGCACAAATTATGAATAAACATGGAAATGCCTGTATGAATTTATATCAGTGAAAGCATAATTGATAACTGAGAATCCATGAAAGAGAGAAGAGTAATGTTTCAAATCCATCGCACGCCCTTCGTAAAGTAAACATTCAGTACGTACAGTTTCATGCGAGACGAGACGACAAATATATACCTATATATTTATTTTAATCCTTAATTACATAATTTATCTTTATCTGTAGTAGTTTTGTGACGTACGTCATTCAATTTTATAAGTTATATACAGTGTTTTTTATGTTTTATTTTAAAAGAAATCAAAACATGACAGTATTACGTAAATAAAGATTCATTCATCGCGATTCATAAAGAAACATAATTAAATATAAAAAATATTATAATTTTCAAGAATTGTTCAAAAGAAGTAAAACGTAGAACTTTATTTACATTTATGTCATTTGCTCCTATTGTTATAAGAACTTTGACAATAGGCCAAAACCCTTAAATGAACAGTACGTAGGTGTATCAGGTTTTATGTTACGTCATAACCATGTATCATAAACAAAAATTAAACGAACTTATTTTGATTATTATTGTTAAATTACCGGTTACCATGTTTTGTTTGATGGTCCTAATTTTGCGCATATTCAATTTTGTTTATAAAGTTATATGTCCAGATTTTAATCCATTATTATTATTTCACGAAATTCTAATATAAAGAACGGTAATTAGTGGTATTCAATGTTTTGTTCACATATTTACTTCAAATTTAAACAAAAAAATATGATATTGTAGAAAGTTGAAATTAATTATTTTTAAAATATTCAGACAAAATTGAAGTTTATACGTTAATGGAATGAAAACCTTTTTTCTATTTTCAAAATATAGGTATATTTTAAAACCTAACCTGACGGTTGAGTGACGGATGAGTGACCTCATAGCATAATATCTAATATTATTATATCTTTAATTGTCTAAGGGTCTAACAGGGTGAAATTTTGCACAGGAATTCGTTATGGAACGTAAGTACTAAAAAAGGGGTTTTCAAAATTCAATTTCTAAGGGATAACCTGCTTAGAATGGGGCATGAAATGTTGTGTGCAAATTCGTCATTTCTTACATTTTAAATATGGTTATTCGTCAAAATGTATCACATATAAGGTTAACGAAACTTAGGATGGAAGTTTGTATGGAAGTTCTCCAAACAACTCGTAAGCCGTAGAAAAATCTGTGGGTGTATAATTTTTGGTATAAAAATAACTAAAATATATATGTATAACTAAAAATAGCTAAAAATTTTACAAAATGTAGTAACTCTTTTTTATCTGAAACTAGGTCGATCTAAAAAGGAAATTGCTTGACGGAAATAACATTACGTAGAACGCGTACCCCTGTAGTTCACGCTCTGTATTGCTAAGGTAGAAATATGAAACAAAACTACCGGAACTAAGAGAAATGCATAATTATTAAGTACTAAAATATTCCATCACTTATTTTCCCTTCTTTAAATACAATATTTTTCATTATATATTTCATCAAATATAATTTATTTATAAAAATATTATTGTTATGTATGGCTCAATTTATTTCTACCAACTTATTGATTGGAAAACATTATTCGGTAATTGAGAAAAAATGTTCTTAAATTATTTTTTTGCAATTCCATTGATATTCTAAAGTAATGTTAACGTGCTATACTTAAAAAATATGCTTGAGCTGAAATTTCCCAATGCTGAGAATACCAGAATCTTAACCGAAGATTGTGGGTTCAAATCCGAGCAATCACATCTGAATTTCCACATGCTTAATTTGTGTTTATAATTTATCTCGTACTCGGCGGTAACGGAAATTATCTCGACGAAACCCGCATGGCTTAAATTAAAATTAGCCACCAATCCGCATTAGAGCAGCGTGGTAGAATTAGCTCCTAACCTATCTTATACAGAACAATTATTATAACAGAACTTATAATTTATTATTAGGGCATGAATTCAAATGTTGTTATAAAAATGATATTTTAATACGTGTTAGAGACTAGCCCTAGCCTCCATACGGTGCTACATCATAGGATATCATAATTAATTATATCATTAATAATATCACATTATTATTATTATTACATATTATAAACATATACAATTATTATTGTAATTAATTGATCAATAATTTGTACAACTTTAGTTAATATTATTTTATATGGAATAACATTTAATACTGGCATGTAACACTATTTCTTATTTTAAAAATGATTGAGTTGTCATAAGGAAAACAATTGGATGAATGTGAGGGATTGAAAAGACATATAGAGAGATTGGAGCATCATTGTAAAACATAATTTTATTTTGCCATCCCGAACTACGGAAATTACATACGCGTAGTGTGTGATATTGATATTTTTGACAATTGCCACGGCTACGCTCTAAGACGAAAAGTTTCATTCAAGCGACCCATTTTAGTGTACATAATATTTTACATAATATTGTTATATTTTTATAAATATTTATCGTTATATATCTATATTTAAATTAGTTCCAAAGACGGATAAACAATAACAATGTAGCACAAACCGAACAATTAATTACTGAAGATTAAAATATAACAACTATTGGTATTTTGTCATATTAACAACTACATTCAACATTAGCAACAAGAAAGGTCATCACCGACGGCGTTCGTAAACACATTAATTACAAATAGTGATCGATCAAAAACGTCTTCACGATGTTTGATTGACAATGTTTTCGAGTAGTCGTCCGTCTTTTTTTGTTCATACTGTTTTTTTCGTTCATTCGGTTACATAGGAATTAGAACAAGTAAAGAATGCGATTAGGAATACGTTCAAATACGTATTTTTATCTATTATTTGATTTGATGAAATAAGCCTTATAATGTCGACACTTTTATAATTAAATTGTCGTACGATACTGTTATAATTAAACATTAAAATTCCCTCTCCGATTGTATGTTTCCAGTGTGATCTATTATCGACCTCAACTCTCTTATATACGATGGCTACAAAATTTAACTAAAAAATAGTTTTTATTTTGTTTAAATGTATTTTACATTCGGCACCATTTAATATGACGTGTTAAATTTTTAAACTTTTTGATTTTATTGTTGAATTTGTTGTTATCTTACTGTTTGTTGTCCAATCCGGGTACGGAACCATTCTCAAGAGACTGGTTAACTGAGCGGAATACAATATTAAATATACGTTCTTCTCAAGCAACGGGACAATAAACGGTGCTAATTTCTAGATTCCAGGCTCCTGCGAATTTCTCAATGGAAAACCTATATATATAGCTTGCCCTAACGTGGAATCTCCTACAATATTTAATGACTGGTATTAAAGTATATTGAGTTATGTTAGACTAACAATCTTTTTTCTTCTTATGCAACTATATATTGAATATAATGGTTAATCAAATTGAAGAAGTGATTCATTAAACAATCGGTTTCTCTTTTTAAATTGCTCTTGCATAACAAAAATAATACGCATCATATCATCTGAACAATGACGAATTTTCTTTATTAATGAAAAATCAAAGTACTTTCCTTAACAGAACATTTTCACGCTAGCGGCACATACATATTAAGCGCATACTTTTCAAAGGCTCACACCTAATTTGCACCTAATTACCCTAAACTTTATTAAGCTGCACAGCCTTAACGTTTTTTTCACCTTTCGCCTGTCTTAAAAAATAATAACACAAGAGAATATATCGTTGTTTTAGTAAAGCGAGTTATATTTTTATCACGATTTTCTAATTTGCATTTCAAGTTAATCAATGATTATATTTTATAAGTCGATGATCTGGTTTTCTTATTCTTCAGTTATAAAAATATTTTATGTGTTACGTATTAAATTTACAAATAGTGTTAGAAGCTTATAGTCTCTCAAGGGCACTATGATTTATAGGTGATGGGCAATAACTGTTTGAGAGAGGCGAATCGATCAATGGATTAAGACATATAATTTAGTTTATCATTTTTATATATAAGTACTAGCTAGTGACCCTGGTTCGCTAGAACATGTGCTCGATTTAGGTTATCATTTTTGCCTTAATGAAATGATTTTGACAAAAGCAAAGTCCGACGATAATTCACGATTGCACCATGTTTAGTTCTCAGGAACTGCTCTAATAAATTTGTATGAGTTAGTAAATATCGAGAAGCATTTTGTTAAAATTATATTAAAGAAGCAGTTTATCTATGAATACCATTCTAGCAGTACGTATATCATTGGTGGAAGAAGCTTCCGATTTTACACTGTGCTCTAATAGTTGGTAGATACACATCCAATTTTATCAAACATATCTGTTAGTGATATTTCCATTTACCGCCGAGCATGTGCTTGTCCGAATTTGAATCAACGACTGTCGATTGAATCACACGAGATAATATTTGATTTTTATGTTTTAAGACAATCAAATTAAAAAAGAAACGATCTAACAACGAAAAATCGGGGCAGTATATAGTATTAGCTGGTGTTGAGAGCACCGGAATATCCACTAAAACAACGAAACCAACAACAACAGAAGGTATGCGAATACTACAATTCTCATATCTCTCCTACTCAAACTCAAACTCAAATTCCTTTATTCAACATAGAAGCATTACACTTACTTATTGATGGTCAAATTAAACACTACCACCGGTTCGGAAAAAGGAACACCCTGACCTGAGAAGAACCGGCGAAAGAAACTCAGCGGGTCGATCGTTTCATTCCCAAGGTGTGCTATCAAACATAAACTCACTAATTGTATAGTAACCTTTAGCACACAAGCGTTCCTTAACAATTTTTTAAAATTTGGCAACAGAAACATTTTGAACGCTTACTGGGATCCTGTTGTAGAAGCGTATACATTGCCCCACAAAAGAGTTACTGACTCTATGCAGTCGAGTAACAGGAGTAACAAGATTGTATTTGTTCCTTGTACCAATGTTATGAGAATCACATTTCTCATAAAAACATTAATATTTTTCCGTACATATAAAACATTACAGAATATATATTGAGAAGCAACAGTCAATATCTTAATTTCTTTAAATTTATACCTTAATGATTCCTGGGCTCCTAGGTTATAGACTGCGCGAATAGCCCTCTTCTGCAGCACAAATATAGTATGGATAGCGGCTGCGTTACCCCAAAGCATAATACCGTAGGACATTATACTGTGAAAGTAACTGAAATAAACTAGGCGAGCCGAATCAACATCGGTAAATAATCTAATTTTTTTGACCGCAAATGCCGCAGAACTCAGTCTACCCGCCAATCCGTTTATATGGGGGAGCCACTGTAACTTGGCATCAAGAGTAAGGCCAAGAAATTGAGTTGTTTCAACTGGATCCATCGATTCCCCATTGATAAGTACATCGGGTTTTACATTTTGCACGTTTGGTGTGCTAAATTTTACAATTTTAGTTTTTTTATTATTCAGCCTAAGATTATTTACGCTAAACCAGTGTACTATATCATCATACTTCTACGTCTCCTCAAAAAATTAAAATTACTTCTTTCCTTCCAATAAAAACCTCGTTTTACAATTTTAGATCCTCTTTATCAAGAGTATTTATAGTTGGCTTTAAAAAAATACCTATGATCGATAGAGACCAGTGGAACTTGTTAGTTCTCTTTAAATTTTCTTGCGCATCTTCGGTAAGACTAGCCTTTTGAGATAAATCGAAAACATTTAGTATTCTTAAACCAAACATTAACATTTCAACTATTTCTAATAAATGTAGCCACAATCTAGTGTTCAAAAATAGCCTCTTACATTCCTTGACAAGTACCCCTAAAAATAGTTTCGTATTTATAGAAGGACGTGGAAAAGTCCCAATCGAAAAAACAAGACCAAATCCTTTTCAATGTTTTACAAATATTAAATTCGATATGAATTAATTAAATATCCGCTATTATCTACTATTTAATTCATACGAATGCTTATGAATATGTACATAATATCATGTTCACATACGATCTGTGCATAATATAATGTCATTGTATGGCCTCCAGTCATAATCTTATTCCGGCCCTTAATTTGGTAATGGCATCATTATGGCAGATTATGGCAGAGTTAGGATATGCTAATATAAATATTAAAATGAGCGGCTTTTTAAAATATACACATGTACGCACTTATTACGATGAAGAAATAGCACCGCACGATGACGGTCACCATCTTTCGTACAATATAAACTAAACTCAAGCACTTATCAGAGCTGCATCATCGCTCGCCGCTGTCACTGTGGTGTCACGATTCATAGCGTGTAATAAAGCTCGCTTACGCAAAGGCCACTAAAAAGGGTCCATCATTTGCATCGTTGAGTGTAAACAGCCTTATGTGTTCCATATATTTTCTGACGATTTCGATTCTGAACTCAAATTTCAAGTGATATTGATGTCGGATGTATGTCGGATGGCGGTATATTTTTATATCATTGTTTTTTAAAAAAATTGAAATAATATTAAATGACATTATTTTTAAAATATTGAAGAAAAAACCATATTTAGAGATTAGATTTAAATATTTAATTTATAATACGTGAGATTAATTATCATAATAATAATTTACATTAAGCTTATAATTATGTACGAATGGCGCACGAATGCTAACAAATTTTCCCCATTGAATCGAAATTCCGGTCCTTTGGGCAAAAAATGGACCAGCCGTTGTAGTATTAGTGGAGACAATAACTATTATATATTTAATTTTAAGAGAAAATAATAATTAACGATACTAAAAACGATATTACAAATTTAGACGCTAAACAAAGCCACATAGTGTCATTTTATGATCCATTATTGACACCATACGACATCGAGATAGGTTTCTTAAACAATGGTATATTGTTACTTGTGTCATTAAAATACGACTAAAGGACAATATTTATGGCAACTCGAAAAACAAAGAAACTTTATGAAAATCATCGAAACATTTATCAGTAAAATACTTGTCACTATAGAGAGATCTAACGGCAATGACCATCATAGACTACCAACTATGGAATATTGTAAATTGCAAAAATAAATCAATTACACGAAAGTGTTATTAAAACAAATTAAGAATATTGTCTAAAACAAATTAAAACTATGTAGACGATTAACAACAATTCGAACTTATCTTAAAGAAATTAACTAAAGCTAAGTATAAATTCGATAAAAATATGAATTATTAATTATATTTGTAATTTAATTACATAAGTAAAATCTCATAACGAAGATAATTCAAAATTCGAAGAGGCATTCCATGTCATTGAAGAAAATGTTAAGTCAAAACAATAGCTATGTTATTTATGGTGTTACCTAAGGACTGCTCAATGGTGTTAGCAAATAAACAGAAATAGGAATTTGGACCCAATGTAAGAAAATTAACATATTAAATCTAGACCTAAGTCAGAGAATAGAACAGACAGACTCGACCTAATCTAACATAAGCTTGATAAAAAATAGCATAAATTGTGCAAAACACATATCTGTACTGCCAGGCATATCGTCGAAAACCACAGCAAATACAATAAAAATCTTTACCCAGAATTTACAGACTACATTAAAGTTTTCACATTAAAGTTTCCTTATTAAGGAAAATCTAGACGAGCAAGTCGTGAGTCTTTATTATACAAAAGGTAAACTGTAGCATTAACACAGCGCCTGTATAACTGGAAACATTAAGTGATGACTTCCTAATAACATAAGGCATCAGGCAAATACGCTATCTCACAAATTATTTTCGGCTGACCTGTAAGGGATTTTCCGGAGATTGGAGAGAGACAGGCGAGGCCCTAAAATAATGAAACAAAATTAAAGCGCCTTTGCTCTGTTGATGATCTTCTCATATTTGAGGAAGCTTCTGAAAAATTGGAAACTAGATTGAGAAAGTTGTCAAACGATATCAGTAAAGCCAGCAAAGAAACTTACACCTCTAAAGAAAACTTGATGACAATTGTAAAATTACATCTTGGAAGACCAGACAACAAAGAAAATAAACAAAAAATAATCTATTGAAGCTCACAAAATCCAGCAACAATGGCTGTCAACGTGGGATGAAGATATGTATAATCAATTATGAGCAGAAAAACCGTACTTATATACCAGCTAAAAGAAATAATCAGAAGTGGCGATGAATTCAAAGTGAAAGAGTGATCAATACGCATCTCAGGAACGAAAAATGAAAAATAGAAAGCAAAAGACCAGATGGGAAGATGAGTTACGTCCAACAGTTGGCCCTCATTGCAGAAAAGTAGTTCCAGATATTAATGGAGTAAGCTGCAAAAGATATTTGCCAAAACGTTACGAAATACAATTTTAATCATTGTTTGCAACAAAAATATTTTTTTTTACCATTTGTACGCCGATATAATTAACAAATAGTCGATCAAGCCATTCAAATACGCGTTAGAATGGATCGCAATGATCTCATAGAGTAACAATAATGACTAGTATTCCTCAAACCACAAGATGTGGTATAATAATAATAATAATTTAATACTTTCCATCAGGTGAGATGGAAGACAAAAGCCTATTCCATTACAACTATAAAAAAAAATGTTTGAAATAAATGAAAAGTATCAACTGTGGTATTAAAAGTTAAAATTGTATCTTGGAGTACATAATATAAGTAGTTTAAGCACGGAATGTATAATTTAAAGTGTTAAAATTGAGAATACCGAGAGCAGCTTACATAAATAGCTTAAGTAAATTTAATTTAAAAAATTTACACGAAGTAATAAAAAGTCAGCTCGAGCTGTTAAGTAGTGCGTTATAAATTAATATATCATTGCTTTAAGGCGACACATTTAATAATAATTATGACACTAGCGATGCCGTCGCATTTTCATTTTTATTTAAAGAAACTGCATTAAAAGCTCTACATTTTAAATACTATTAAGTTTTATTTAATATTATAATATAAAGAACTTTCTACCTCAAATAAACCTATCTAAGTTTCCGAACTCCTAATATATCAAAATCTTTAATCTCGTTAGTTTTTCAAGTATTTTTGAAATTTAAATCGGAAACGTAAAATTATGATAAAAATATAATTGGTTTGACTTATACATATAATTTTCGCTTTAGCTATTAACTTTTATCGTTACAAATTTAAAATACTGAGCACGAACGCTTCGTAGATAACGGTAATACAATACTATGCTACGCCAGAATTTTTTAACTCTGGATCGTAGCACGTACAAAGGTTTTTAAATAGTAGCAGGCGATTACTATTTTTTACGTTATTTAAAAAAAAATCCTACCACTAACACAATATAACTGTTTCTGTAAGGTGAAAGTCAATTTCTGAAAATAAAATTTACCATAATTTTACGCATTTTGCGCATAGTTTCAGTAAACATGCGGCGCGCTGCTGCAAACGAAGTACGAGTAAATTCCCTAAGATTGACACAATGGTTTAACCTAAAAATACCGACACGTTTTGTTGGGTCACCTACTTAAACAACATTCGCGGATCTGCGATCACAAAAGCGACGCAAAATTATATTGAAATAAATTTTTACAATCTTGATTTTACTACTTGCAAAAGTTATGGTTCAGTATAGTTGACCCTTCAATAGTTTCAATGTCGCAGAGTTTGTAAGCTGTCTGAAATATTTTAAACTTACTGGAAAGTTGATTGTTGGCGCGCCCAGTGTCGTAGACAGCGTTGGTAAGTGTGTCACCAGTGTGGCTTATCAGCGAGCAGCGCTTGGCGCGCGTCGCGATGCCGAACTCGAAGGGAGGTTGGAGTACGACTACCCACCTCAACCGAACGAACAACACTGCTTATCGACCCCGCGCGCACCGCACCAACTCTCCCGCTAACCCCTGCTCTAATGTGACCGCGCACCATTGCCAAAATGCGAGGAACCTTTAAACAATTCATCTGTCATTATTCTCATCGTCTTAGCGATCGATGACCATGTGATATTACTCAAACAAATATATAAAATACTACTTTCTAAAATATAAAAATCTAACGCGACATAAGTACTTTCATCGATTTTTTAAAGTTAGTGTTCATCTAACGTCTGACGTAAATATAATTAAGGTCACGAAATAGGGGTAATTTAGGTGGTATTTAAGGAATTTTTAATGACATTAAGGTCACTTTCAACTTTTAGTAAATTATTAATATATTCAAAAACTCGTACCCACGCCTAAATTTTATGAAATAGGAGAAACGTTTTTATTTAACTGGGTGTAATTAAGGAGGTAAGGTGTTTCGATTGCGGCATTTAGGGTATTAATACAAATATAACCACTATGGTTATAATTACACTCGTACGTACGAATGATAATGGGAAACGAATTAATTTATATTAATTTATTTTAAATTTATTTATCCAATTAGAATAATCTTCCTTTGCAATGTAAATAAGTTTTTACTGCATAACAATTCCTCAATAACAAACCAGAACAAAGGCGAAATAAGTAGTGAGCTATCTACAATCTAACAGACCTGCTCTAGCTTTTATATTGTATTTTCAATTTGTGAATAATATAATTAATTCAGTTTATGTGCTACAGGTATTGTTTTTGAAAAAAATACTTATTAACTGAATTGAAAAGTTTGTTTTTGTTAAACAATTTTACTATCTATTTTATTTATACCTAAACATTGAAACTTCGGAGGCCGGGAATGTATTATTTGAAAAGATCTTAGGCTTCAGGTAGCTTTTCGTCTTCTACTTTCCCGTATTGTCGTGGATAAAACAACACTTATACGAAGTATGTTATACGCCTGTGTTCGTGGTTTTCTCTTCGTAATTGCAAATTGCAGCGTAATCATGAATTATATTTTTATTTAAACGACACCTTTTCATAGTTTTTAGAAAATAAATGAGGTTTTATGTACATTCTTGTCATATTATCATGATGACGTTAGCTATGGCGATATAGTATTATTTAATAGTAATTAATGAAAGATTTTTATTCTCTCTGCGAATACATAACTATTTCAATATAATTGGTATAGAGGTTAACATTTCGGCAGAACCATCTAGTAAAGAGAATGAAGGAAGAACATTTCATATAAACCTTCTTCATGTAAAAATATGTCTATACCGATACGACTTGGGATTCTTCAAGATAAGAGCGTACTCCTTCCTTAAAGGCGGGCAACGCATCTGCAAGCCTCGCGGTGTTGTAGATGTTCATGGGTGGAGGTGGTCACTTTCCATCAGGTGAGCCTCCTTCTCGTTTGCCACCTATCATAAAATAAAAAAAAAAAACAAAAAATTTGACGACTTTAATCGATCAAGTAGTACGACATTATAGAGGGAAGTTTAGTTTTATTTTTATAAATATTTATATTGTAATTTTAACAATATATTCTTAGTTCCGACAGTTATATGGGTGTTAGCAGCGACCTGCCGAAGCCACTCATTTAGGAATCCAGCGCAAACACTCTTTGTGTCATTTGATCTTTGAGTCTTTTCGCGATATATCCTTTGGTAGACGAGATTCTATAAACTTTTCGGTCAATGACATATCTTTAAAGTTTCCTCTTAGATGGTTGTTGAAATAAACTTTTTACAAATTAGACTACTTGGTGAGCCTTATTTATTACTAAGTTATTTTTTAATATTAAATATATATTTGTGTGTCTAACCACCTTATATTATATAAACCGTCATGCTTCCTTTCCGCTACCACTCTCAACTCCATGGTGAATGAGGCTTCATACATTATATTATGATTATAATGAAAATAATATTATGTATACGTACATTTTAAAGCAAATTTGCCATTTATAAAATATATTTATTTTGGGAATTGTTTTCGTTTGATCATTGAATCGTCACAACAAATACTATAATTACTTCAAATCATTTAAATTGTCTAATCTTGAATAGATTGTTTAATATTAGGTATTGGATATTTTTATGCAATTAACGAGGACAAAAAAAAATCGTTTCGATTAAATTCGTTTATTTAATATATTTAAATATAAGATTGAGTATAATAAATAAACGAGTAAAATAAAGTAGTAATGAATATAATTTTAAATCATTATGTTAAATTAAGATAATCTAAACTCTCCGTCCTTTAAATTTGTCTGACTTATTATTTATACTAAGTTTGACTTTATATTCTTATAAGAAATTTTCTTGAATATATGAGATATCTTCGCCAGAAAATTAATAAATTAATCATTAGAGTGGACAAACTTTTCACTTTATTTTACATTCACCAGAAATACACTTGACAAAATATGTTGTGATCTTATTTTATGATATAGAGGTAGATAGTAGTAGGACGAGCAAATGTGCCACCTGATAGCAAGTGGTCACTACCGCCTATAGACAATGGCGCTTTAAGAAATATTAAGCATTCCTTATATTGCCAATGTGCCGCCAACCTTGGGAACTAAGTTATTATGTCCCTTGAAGTTACAATCGCTCAAACCGGAACACAACAGTACTGGATACTGCTGTTTGAGGGTAGAATGTTCGACGAATGGGTGGTTACCCAGGCGGCAGTAGAAAACCCTGCTACCAAGTGACTAACTGTAGAATTATGTCTTCAATCTTCTGATTGAGATCTATATCGAAAAATCTTCCTACTTTAATTCTACAAAGCTCTACCTACGACATTAGATAGTTTTGCAATGTATATATGTTTGGATTATTTGTCATATTTAACTGCTTTTTGATCTAGTGTACAAAAGGCCGCAGATCGATCCCAGGATGGGCTTGAATCCCAGTGAATAAAAATCATTAAGTGTTTTAGTTGAAAAATTCTCAGTAGCAGCCCGAGTTCTGGAATTTGGAAGTGTGTACGTTCCTGTGCCGCGTCCGTACGCAAATGTTTACGCAAACACTGGTGCACTTTAATGAACTACGTAGTTGGCTAGTTTCCCTTTAGATTGGTCATCATGGTCAAAAACAGTCAGGAGGACATTTTCCGGTTTGATGAGTAACCAAGGCAGTGTAACAAATAGGCACAAGGGACATAAACTCCTAGCCCTCTAGTGGCGCATTGACGATGTAAGAAATAGTTAACATTTCTAGAAGCAAATTTGTTGAGCGGACCATAACACCACTTGACCCTTGGCCATTATGGCCCATCCGTTTACCTGTGTACTATAAAAATTGTACGTTTATGTTTTCAAAAAGTAAGTTGCGGTGCTAAGGCCGTCTTATGTCTTATGTCTTTAAGGCTTGGAGCTTATTTCACCACGATGCTTCTATGCAGGTTCAGGGCTTAACATGTATCAGAAATTCATTCTACATATTATGCAGGTCAAGTATTAAATGAATTATTAACGAAAATTAAGCATACAAAAATACATACTTTTCTAAGCTTGAACGTGCCTTCATCAATTAGGATTCACGTTTTAGTTACCACTGGTCTATCGGCTAATGTTTTCAACAAAAACACATCGGCTTATTCGAACAATGATGACCATCCGAGTTTTCAATACGATTAGTTTAGATAATAACGATATTCCATTTAAAGCGTGAAGTTAATGCTTGTTGACTGCCGGGCAGGATATATAACATACATATATAATTGTGAGCCGAGATGGCCCAGTGGTTAGAACGCGTGCATCTTAACCGATGATTTCGGGTTCAAATCCAGGCAGGCACCACTGAATTTACATGTGCTTAATTTGTGTTTATAATTCATCTCGTGCTCGGCGGTGAAGGAAAACATCGTGAGGAAACCTGCATGTGTCTAATTTCAACGAAATTCTGCCACATGTGTATTCCACCAACCCGCATAGGAGCAGCGTGGTGGAATATGCTCCATACCTTCTCCTCAACGGGAGAGGAGGCCTTAGCCCAGCAGTGGGAAATTTACAGGCTGATTATGTTATGTTATGTTATATAATTGTATTTAACTAACATGACTGTATTTTTATATGTTGAAAACGAGTAACTACTGATTTTCTTGCCGGTTCTTCTCGGTAGAATCTACATTCCGAACCGAAAGCTTTACTTAATATAATTTGTTAAATGACGATTCAAAAGTGCTCGTAAAAGCCTACTTGAATAAAGTATATTTACATATAAACTGGTTCGCTATGGAATTTTTGTGTTATTAACCGATGTAACCGACCGATAAAAAAGTTTCACATGTATATTTCATTTCAATTTCATTGGTATTGGACATTGTAGCGTGTCGGGAGTTTATTTTTTGGAAAAAAAGACCGTTTTTTATAAACGGGGGAGAAATACTATACTACGTATGGCTATTTTCCAATACTCGAAGTGTAATTTGAAATCAGCGTATCTCATCAATCGCAGCGCATCTTGATAAGGACTAGATACGATAAGTGACATATCAATGCATTCACTTATTTATTTTTTATATAACATCGTTAAATATAATAATATAATATTTTCGTAGTTAATTAATTAAGTAAATAAATGAATTTAAGAAAATCTTTTATACGTAATCCCAAGTTCGAGGTCGGAATACTTCAGTAATTGCTTATATCGCTTAACGTAGTTTCCAGTCTCGGTTTTTTTTTTTAATTCTAACGGTACTTGACATTTACTGCAGAGCGATTTATATAGAAAATAATTGTTGTTTACCATTTTATTTTCTTTGACCATCTTTAAATCTTTACGACTTATTATATTTTTCTTAAAGCAATTATGTATTACTTATAAATTTATTTCAAAACAAACATATGTACACTTCACGCTACCGTTTAAATCTTATCACGTAAAAGGGTTATAATTTATAAAAATAATTGTACCCTGCCTGCACAAGGTATTAAGTTGATAAAGCGACGAAGCCTTCCCGGTTAGTTTTCATACCTCGGAAAATACTACTCTTGTGAACACATCATATTATTATTATTATTTTGGTTCGTTTAAATAATAATTAGTAATTCATTTTTAATTATTTATTTTTTTGTTCAAGTGGAAGCTGTGTCGAATTTGTAAAAAACATCGAAGAAAAAAATTTTTTTTTTTTGGACTAAATGAACATCTTAACTATTATTGTAAGTGTTTATTCGTTAAACTCTGGCTAAGAGCGTAAGAATTGCAAGAGCCATCTAATTACCCTGGCTCACTCATTTTCAATACGAAACACAGCAATAGAGAGTAATTGATATTTAACGATGGAATAACGAATTTGTGACTCTAGAGCCCGACTTGCTTTAATTAAGCAATGGATACCTTAATTAAAAATGAAAAAAAAAAAAAAACCTAATCAGGTTTTACTTCGTGTAATCTCCGAACAAAGAACTTACAAACTTTGTGATATGTTGAAAATATTATTAAAAAACTACCGACTAATGGACACATAGTTGTTGTTGTTGTGGTTTAGGTTAATCCCTTAATTTATCTTGTTAATATATATTGCGTAATAATATAGTACATGGTGTTACTTTCTGTTAATATTAAAACATACAACAGAGTTATTAATATAGTGGAAACTAAGCGGCTTGTGATCAAAAGTAACGACTATAAGCAAGAAATAATAAAAGTTAATTTAAATTCATAAATTAACTTTCATTGTAATGCAAAATTGCAATATAAAATGAATTTACAAGTTAAGGGTTCTTTAAAATCGCTGTATACTCTCGATTTATAATCCATATATACAATTTATTTTATTTATTTATATATATATATAATTTAAAGTTATCACTCATCACGAAATATCCGAAACTATAGGTCCGATTGACTTGAAACTTACCATAGTTACTCCCTTCGCAACAGAGCAGATATTAAGAGAATCATTTTTAAAATTTTCAACATGAGGGGAAAACGAGAGGACTAACTTTGTACGAACTTTACTCGTAGTAGCTACCAGTCGTTAATATATACGAAAAGAAAAGCGAATTATTAGGAGTGCCCATAAAATACGCGGATTTACAAAAATTAAATACAGTCCAGATTCGAGATAACCCAACGGATTAAACATACAGATCTTAACCGAAGATAGCTAATTTAAATTCAGGCATACTTTTCGTGTCCTTCATTCGTGTTTATAGTTCTTCTCGCTCGAAAATTAAAAAAAAAAAACATCGTGACGAATAAAACGAGATTATATTGCTGAAATGTTAATAAATGATACACATTTAAAAAAATATGTTATTCGAATTTCTATGTGTATAATTGACTAGCCGTATGACAAGTCTACCAAAGCTAGAATTGTAGTCCAGATCAGGAGCGAACCCAAATTTAAACCGTATCCTCCGTACCCGTGACCTCAGTACCTATACCTCGAGGAAGTCACGTAACTTATCCACGTATAATTAAACGATTTAAAAAAAAATAGACAAAATTTATTTAAATACATTTTTTATATACTTACGTACTAGCCATTGTTGGGCGCTCTGATATCGTCGTTGTTATGTTAAATAGGTTAAAAAGGGATCTTCCGTTTGAAGTAGGGTTTTTTGTACTGAGTTTAAATTTTAATATTCAAATTATTGTATAAAATTTTAAATTCATTTACCGACCATTCGAGTACACAATAACGTTCAAACGCAGAGTAGAAAAAATGCGACTTCTATATTCAATGTTCAAATTAAACTAAATAAATTACATATTTTTGTTATTAATATGTAAACAGCCAAAATTGCAACAGATTTCATTTATATGTTTTAATTCGCATTTAATAACAACGCTTATCAATGGATAGACTAAATATAAAACTCTTAAATATTGACCCCTGATTCATATTTCCGGTTCCTCATTTTATTTAAGGTGTTATTCAATTCACTGTGAACAGGAGTTTTGGGCTACTAAGGTGACGGATGCGAGGTTAATACATTCCGCTGATAGGAAAATGTTACGATTAATGAATGGAGCATCAAGAGCATATAGAATATGATACGAGTTTAGCCTGTTCCATTCGTAGAAGGAGTAAAGATATACATATATATACCTATAAACATTATAATACAATTTTACTTAACTAAAGAATTATTAACATTGTTACAACATAAATAATGACCGCGTGGAATGGTGGCAGGAATCGGCTAGCTAACTATTTCCCCGTTGAAGCGCAATTCCGATCCTCTGGGCACAAAACCTGACACCAGTGGAGTTGATGAATGAAAGGTAAATAATAAGGCGACATGTTATACTTATTTTACTTAAATAGTTATACTTACTTCCAAAGCCCCGATGTCAAGTTCGCAGATGTTCAAAATACGATTTATTTTTAATCCACGTTGAATGCCATTAAAATTATCAATTTGTGTAATACCTCATAGATGCCGAGATGGCCCAGTGGTTAGAACGCGTGCATGTTAACCGATGATTTCGGGTTCAAACCCAGGCAGGCACCACTGAATTGTTATGTGCTTAATTTATGTTTATAATTCATCTCGTGCTCGGCGGTGAAGGAAAACATCGTGAGGAAACCTGCATGTGTCTAATTTCAACGAAATTCTGCCACATGTGTATTCCACCAACCTGCATTGGAGCAGCGTGGTTATGCTCCAAACCTTCTCCTCAAAGGGAGAGGAGGCCTTACCCAGCAGTGAGACATTTACAGACTGCTAATGTAATACCTCATTGATCTGTACTAGAGTTATTAGTAAGCAAAATGCATTAGATATAGATAGATAGATAATCCACGATGATACGTCCCACTCTTTTCCCAATAACTCCAGTGAAAGTGTGCAATGTAAGCAACCAGAAGTAGAGTGTTAGTTCTATTGCTACGATAAGAGCATCTATGTATGTAGGCAAACAGACTAAGTTAAATGACCGAAGAGTCAACTGGAGATATACTTAACTATTCCCGATTTCAAGTAACGATTATATTTATTCAGTGTGCAATATTCTGTATTTATTCTTTTCTAATAACATTTATTTAACAATTTGTAATTTTGAATTTAGGTAATCGGCATTTTTTCGAGCTGGAGTTATGGTAAGCTGCATTATTATAATTTAAAAGCAAATAAAACACAAAGTGAAATAAAAACGTAAATATTTATTTCAATTATTATATAATTTAGTTATTAAAATATTATTTTATATAAGTAGTTTGATTTTTATTTTTGGAGGTCAATGTTGTTTACACACCTTGAATGTTACCTATTACCTATTATCACTAGTTAGGTTTAAGTATATAGTGATAATTTGATGGTGTAACTATTTCAATAAAAAATTAATTAATATGTTGTAGCGTCCATGCCTGTATTTTCACAGTTGGATGACTTGGCCATCACACAGAATAACAATTATATTAAGTATTTCTGTTGGGTGGTCGAAGATGTGATAAGTGAGTAGTACGTTCTGTGGCTTTGTGAAAGCCTGTTTGGTTTTTGGGTATGAGGGAGCTACCAAGAATTCTAAAAACCGTATTTTCAAATTAACCTTTATTATCACAATAATTAATTTGTCTTGTTAACAGCAAGTAATAATTAACTTCCTCTTCTTCTTACTAATGATCCGAATATCAAACTTTCGGCACTCGCTCCTCATTGGAAGTTCAATTCTGAACGGATTTAGATTTCAACTCATTATCTAACTTCGTTGTGGGCGATTTTTCAGTTAGCGCTTTAGAACTTTGTACTAAATCTAATTAAAAACTTTCAATCTAAATTTTGCTGCACATTCGTTAACTGTTTTGCCATGTTACATCCAAAAGTATCAAGATTTATATGAGCATAATAAATATATTAATTTACGAACGCGCGTTGTTTTATTCGTTACGGCGTTTTATATGATAACATTATTTCACTTTTTTATCTTTACGCGTTTCCCTTACATGTAGAGGGGGGGAGGGGGGTGTAGGACTCGCCGATGCTGAGTGCGCTCATATACACACAAAAAATCCAGTAGTACTCACTTCATCCCTTCAGGACATTATCGTTTGCGCATGCTAACGTTACGCCCCGATGGTTGGCCCATCTATGCGGGCCACAAAACTAGTAAAGTTTCCCATCTGCTACATGATACTTTCGCAGAAAAAGAACGAACGTCATGCTCGGCAACGAGTAATCTCCACCGACAATCGCTATGAGAGAATACGAGAGAATTTTGAGGAGCGGCAGATCCGTCGGGGTGTAGTGCGCCGTGTCCAGTGGCGCATCGCACTCGTGGTAGGAGGGTGCTATTGCCCACCTTGCTTGCACCGGTTATCAACTGCGTCAGCCTATACTGTCACTTTTCGTTTTTTTTTTTAATTATATAAATGTTACTTATATGAATTATATAATTTAATTAGACGCATTTGATTATTCGAAAACCTTTTTCGAGAATTATGTTTAATAATTTAGTAGTTTTTTCAATCACGAATTCATTAAAACAACTAATTTATTAGTTTAAACTTAAGGTCCGAGAAATATAACATTTCATTGACCGAACCAATTCGCAACTTAAAACAATCTTACTAAAACCTAAACTGATATTCCAGGATTTGTGTTTACATAAGATCGTCATACTGCAGTTGATACTGCTAGTTAAACAATCTGTAGATAGAAGCGACTGAAACTGGTGTCTATTTAAGCTGTGTCACTACGATCAATATTGGAAGGCATTGCATTGCTTTGCAGTGATTTCACGGCGAATTCAGTAAACATTTTAGAAATTTACATAATGATACAAGATGAAAATTATTTTAAGTATAATTCTTCTGTTTTATCATCTAAATGTCTGTGCGTATGTCACGAGAGACTATTTCTTACTTTTCGAAAAATCTTTGAAAACTACCTACTGATTATTAATAATAAGTAGAGTGATATGCGATTAGATTGTAATAATTGTATTATTTAATGAATATGCCCAAGACACGAGTTGAGACTTTATCATTTTACAAAAAGCATTGCATGTTTGATTATGTATCAGATTAATTTAAACAAATAGCGTACGTACGTAAAAATAATCTTAAAGATTAGCTGAAATTATATATAATATAAATAATATATTTAAACGTGTCCTATTAACTAATAATACCTCTGAAACTACAGTCATATATTACAAAACCATTGTGTTAACATTATTATTAACTCTCTTTCATTTTTCAACTTTTTACTTTGACATATTTCTTAAAGAAATAAGGTACATATGTTGCTGTAAATATATTGTATAATTTAATTTAAGATCTTCAAATGGATAAAAAATACACAATGATCGTGTTTGTTACAGGTTTGCAGCGTTCGTTTGTTTCCTTACAGATAATTTTAATATACGATGACACAATAAGCATAGTTTACATATGTATATATTAAAAATTACTTAACAATTAATCTAATCTACATTTGTCATACAACATTAAATCGTATCTCTATGTGAACGTTCCAGAGTAAACGGATTAGTAGTTTTTTTTGTGTGAAGTCATTAATTATATACCTATGTACATACAGCATAGGTACATACCTATAAAATATCAGTCGATCCAATCTGAGTTGCTGAAGAATAAACCAACAGTGTCACTTTCGTATGTTCACACTATCATTGCTTGGAATGCACGTAAAACATCGCTGGCCCTGCTCTTCAACTACTCTATACGTGTCCTCTGTAATATCTTTTCAACAACGACAAAGTTATCAATATCGAATACCATTATCAAATCAAAAGGTATCGGTAATATTTTTATATTTACGTCGTACTTGCATTATCGATAAATAACACTTTAAAAAAATCTATGCATAATACGCGCTGCACATTCTGTTTCGTTATAGCATTTAATAATTTTAGTCAGGTCAGACTAATTGATAATATAAAAATAAATTAATATTCTAGTACATTTTTAAAAAAAACTTTTTATTTCTTACTTTTTTATACATAATACGTTGTGGAGTTCCTTCGTCTGGAGCCAATCCTGGACGTAGAATCAGGTCATGCTTAAAATGCTTTGTCATCGTAGGAAGTGTGTATAACAGGAAGTGGTTCTCTTCCAGCCTGCAAGTTAAATAACAGTTATGTAAAAAAGGAACCATATTTTTTCTCGAAGCTCTCACTCGTAACTCATTCCATTATTATGTAATTCATGCACGCTGCTTTAGGTAGTTTTTTTTTTTATCTCGTATACCTCATAGGCTCAGTTAATGTTATTATTTTAAAAGGACGTAACAGTATATTGCCTACTTGAAACAACGTGGACATAATATATAAAGTAGATCGGACCAATTCATAAACTTACAAATAAAAATGAACATTCATTGTTGTCCATCAAGGAATCACCTTGTTTCTCATCAAGGAATTTAAATTTTGGTTACTATTCATTAAAATGATTGCAATATAAGGGTCATTTATTTGGTTCCCTAATGAGTATGTCAGCAAATTATTAATACTTTAAATCATCTTATTTATATTCAGACCTACAAAGCATTTTGGTTGTTATTATTATTCTTGGTCAAGAATTAAAATAATTATATATTATTTTAGTTGTTATACTATTTACTAAATTTAAAATACAATAGAAGTTAAAATAATAAGTCTGTTATCGATAAAACGATTTAGATTAAATTTGGTATAAAGATAGTTTAAATCCCGGGGAAGGGAATAAGTTACGTTTTTTATTCAACCTTTGAGGCGATAAAATGCGTTGCGCCGTTTTATAAGTTTTATGTAGGTAACGCCTCAGCTTCATATTGTACATATATTGTAAATAAATGGGTGTTCTATATTGTTTTAGAGTATTATGAAATTGCTATAATGAAAATATAGGTATAAAATCTCTGAGACATTTGATTTTATTACTTCATAAACAAACTCAGAAATCAGTTACGAAAATCATATATCCTAACTTTTAATATAATGTAACTTATTTCATAAAACTAAACATGTTTACTCGAGTGCGACCATCCGCAAACACGTTGAAAACTATCTCTTTGTTCCGAGCTTAAAATATTTCATAGAGTCGCATCTATAAGTATATGGCGGACTGTTGTTTCATGGAACGAGATAATATTTTGATTAGCCACGTTTGTTTTGTTTATAGTAAAAGTATTATAGTGCTATCTCTATCTAATTATAATGATTCACATGTATTTATTTATTTATTGGAAAAGTTACACCATCAACATATCACTAAGCATTTAAAATTAATATCTGTTGGGTAACATACAAAATGATACGTCTTTAAAGGTGTAAACAACATTAATATAAATAACATGTAAAATAGTAATAAAATTGAAACTATGTTTTTTATATTAAAATGAAGTTCTTTCACGGGGTTTACAGTAGAGTGAACTGGCAGAAGTCGTCACTACATTTCCCTCACTCATCTTTGTTTACGATTTAATATAACACTGTTATAACAATTTTTTTGTTATTGTTATAATTCACCCGGATTATTATTAGTAATTTTTTTTTCTTAC
Source organism: Vanessa tameamea (assembly GCF_037043105.1). Classification (NCBI taxonomy): domain Eukaryota; kingdom Metazoa; phylum Arthropoda; class Insecta; order Lepidoptera; family Nymphalidae; genus Vanessa; species Vanessa tameamea. Next base: position 11,998,474 of record NC_087341.1, on the reverse strand, counting down.
CATTTAATTATTCTCAAACTTAGTTAATTTTTGATATTTAATAAATAAAATTAAACAAAAACGACTTTGTTCTCGCTTAATTTTATTTATTTAGCGGGTGTGTCTACGACATATCGCTTATTTTTGTTTAATTTTTTTAATAGTTTACAACAATTTTTATAATCTATACAATTTTGACTCACTCAAATAAAGCTCGCGTTAATTGGGTATTGTATTATATAGCTAGTTTTATTTGTATAGCTGAATTAATACACTAAACTGGAGCATAACAAAAAATAGCGAAACAACAACTACTTAAATGTACCCCTTTTTGATTGACTCATTGAAAATAATCTATAAGCCGAGATGGCCTTGTGAACACTACTGAATAATCATGTGCTTAATTTGTTTACAATTCAGAATGTGCTCCGCGGCGAGGGCAAACATTGTTAGGAAACCTACATGGGTTTTTAGAAATTTTCCACATGTATCCCATTGGAATAGTATATGATAGATGATATGGCTGGAAAGAATGTTACTCGTGAGATGACGTCAGATAGGGAAGTATGGAAGAAGACATGCTGCGCCGACCCCAAGTAAATTGGAATAATGGTAATATATTTAGAATTACCACCACAAAAGAATTTGTCAATATAATTGTTTTTTAATTATTTTATCAAACTTATATCATTACATCACAACTTAAACGATGAAGCCTTGCGAGTTTTATTCATAGTACGTCTTGCATTATTGTTGTAGTTTATCTTTTTATGTATAATATCTATAGGCGCGTTTAAGGTTAAGACAAGGTCCTCCCCGAAAGGTTTGCCGCTCTCTACTCCCTTGTGTGTCCGTGGGGCGTACTCTATATACTACCTTGTGATATATACTAATATGAATAAGAAAAATATATGTATTTTATCAACAAAACCATATATTTTTATTTATATACTAAATTCTTTCAATAAACGTCAGATTATATGTTTCACCCCTGCGGGGAGTCCTGTGATGGACAACTTTTGATCCTTTGAGGAAAGAGATGTAAGTAAGATTATAGAAGATAGATGCTAGCTCTCGCTTTGCGGATATACAAAGAATTGTCATCATTAGTGGAATATATCCAGATCGGCGGAAACCGAATTTACGTTATATAGGCTTGAAGACCAATGTATTTGAGATAATTGTTTAATAGCATTGTTTTTGGCAACTGGGGAACCTTATTATAAATGGTCACCAATACCCGTAGAAATTGCCGATATTAAAAAATATCAATCTTCCTTTCATTGTCGATGCGCCACCGACCTTGGGAACTAAGAAGGATAGCTCCTCGTCTGTAATTAAACTGGCTCATTTACAAGTCGAACCCGAACGCACCATTACTAAGATATGCTGTTTAAAGGCAGAATAAGTCATGGGAAAGCGTAACCTACCCCGATGCAGAAAGGGCTTGTACAAGCCTATAAGCGTGTAACGTAAACTGAGCTATGTTCACGAGAAGGTTGGATGGATTTGGATGGAGCTTGTTCAGCTTAGCTGTTCTACTGCGAGTTTGCGAATATAAATATGGCAGAATTACATCTAACGCATGCATTTTTACTTGGATTTACGACACTCTAACGATGTTTTTTATTACTCTCGGACACGAGATGAATAATTCACATGTGGAATTTTATTAGCCCAGTAGTGGGACATTTGGGATATTACGTTACTTTAAAGAAATGGAGAGAGTTTAAGACTGTAATACTAACAATCTTTAAATACTAGTAATAATACCTACCAATACTTTTAGCTCTAAGCAGGATTCCAACATTTTATCCCAACGTGTATTGATAAACTAAAATAAAACAACATTAAAGTTATTTCTCAGGTCAACTCGCTTATTTTCAAGATGGCAAAAAGTTTACTTTAAGTAAACTGTTGTTGACGTTGCGAGATGTGGCAAGTATCGTTTTCGTAGAATACGAAATAGGAATATGTCTTCAATAAGACAAATATTTGTATCTTAAACACATTTCGTCGCTAACTTGAGAGATGTTGACATCTCAATTTTGATACGTATGAACATATTGTGCAAATAAAATAGTTAAAAAATGTTGTTTCGCAGTAGTTATATTTTCACAAAAGATTTTCAAATGGTATAAATATATAAATATTGCTTTCTTAATACATCAAACGAATCGATCGAAATTTCATAGATGTTAGATAAACGATTTGTACTTTATAAGATTTTAAATTAACATGGTTATTTTTATTACTAACATATCAAGGCGGTAAAAAACAATGATACCAAGAAATCAGCCATCGCGGAACATCTTCTGGAAGCCGGGCCGAACCATTGGATCGAGTTTCATAATGCTCAGATACTCGCGACAGAACGCCATTACATACCCCGACTGGTACGAGAAGCCATTGAAATTACTAAATATAGTAATTTCAATAGGGAAGATGGGTTTCAACTGTCAAAAGTATGGAATCCAGTGATAAAATTATGCAAACCCTTGAATAACAATATAAAAAATTCGCGAATCGATACGGTGAGTTTCGTTTGTAAAACACGGGATCGAGTTTCGAGTGTAAATAAAACAAATAGTAGGGGTGAAAGTGACAGTGGTAGTGGTAACCAGTGTTTACGCAGCAAACGTACGAGAAAGGAGGTAGTCCGATATGGACACTTCTAATGCCCTCAACATCTACCCGCAAACGTCAGTCTCGTGAACAAGACATTCGTAGATAATGTCGAAATATCGAGCTCCACCAAATAAAAATAAAAAACATGGTAAATATCCCGTTTTAGATAATGTTAGATTTGTACTTTGTCTTAAAAAAACATTGCTAGCATTTCAAAAGCAAAAAATAACAAGAAATAATAATAATAAGGAGATAGTATGGAGAATTAATCAAAGTTTATATAAACTTAATATAAAACCTAAAATTAAAACCTTTCAATTCTGACAAATCAATTCAATTCAATCAATTCAAACTAACAAATCTGTTAGTTTGTTCGATACATTTGTTAGTTGTTACAAATAATACAGTTTTATAACTGTTTGATATAGATGTGTAATTTATATAATAAAGAAAAATGTTTTATAACGTAGAGTCGATGAGATTGGAAATAATACGCGTTGTATATTTTATAGGCGTGTCGACGAACTTATATCCGAGCTAACCATTCCATAAAGATCAAACGTGATTTTGTTACGACACGATGTAGCAAAATAATTTGTCGCTCACACGAACCTCACCTCTACAGGGAAACAACATGTATTTAATATGTAAATTTGACAATATTGTCATGAAAAAAATGGTGGAAATCGTATTGATTTTTAATATAAAATAAAATTGTAATTAAATAAATACTTAATGCCAATAATTTATTTTAGGACATATATAAATATGGATGATATAAATTTTCAAGAAACTACGTATGAAACATTTCTTCGAACATAACATTTCAAAAACAGATTCACATTTTCGAAAAAAGTGAAATATGAGAAAAACTGACTGTCTATAATTCTATAATAATTATAAAAATATTTAGCCAAGTATATATTTAATATTTTTCGATATCGTTTTGAGCACCTTTATTAGTTATATACCTAATAACGGGCTTTACGTAGTTGATCGTATATTTTTAGAAAATAGCGGCCTTAACTGCTTTTAAGTGTTGTCTAACGAATGCTTAGTTCATCTCAGTTCAGATCAGTGTTCGGCTTCCTCTCTTTCTATCATCATTGCTTTGACATTAGAAAGAAGAAGACACAACATCGTTTAATCCAGTTAACAACAGTACATAAGTTGTCGTATTAAAATCCTAATTTGAATATTCGAAACTCTTAAAATTGTATTTTACTCTAATTTTATTTATAATTACTATACATAGCGGGCATGTTGGTATGTCACGCTGTAATGAGTTTAGAGCACTCTGTACGTAAAGCCAAATGATAAATACCGACCCGATAGCCGCAAACCCAAGTGCAATTGTATCAACTGATATTAAACAGGATCGTGTAAACTAAAGCCTGCCGATATTCAAATATTAACATATTGAAAATATATTAATTTCAATTATTACTCTTGTAATGAATTATTAATTTTATTATTTATTTCTAAAAAATATATATAATATATTCTCTTGTATAAATTTTTCGCCTGGAAAGTCTTTAAGAGGCAAGCTCATCTCGGGAAGGCTTTTTGTCATTAGAGTCCACAGACGTGTGGAACGTCCCTTTGTCGTATCTTATCTTTTATTAATATGTATAATTTAATACCTGTTATGATAAAATAATATTTTAAGTAAAACTGACACTGAATAATTGTTGTTATATACTAAAAATTATAATGTTTTTTTTAAATATCAGAATGATTCAAATAGTAACTATTCAGATTATTTATTTTTTATCTGTCACTAAAAGCCGTTAAGCATAATGGTTCGATTTCACAAAGTAAAAGTATAAATACCTACTCCGGGTTTAATATTATCCTTATTCTTCGTGATCTTCTGTACGAGACGGAGGAAAGAAAATTATAAGATGTAAAAACATATGTAATTTTTTCATATGTTACTGCGATTTTGATAATTTACCGTTTCTTTTTGTGTTTTGATATGTATTAGTATTGTATTTTTAAATCGATTATGTTCAAATTGTTTTCTTTTATTCATAAATATTATATATAATATACAACATGTATGTTTTTATTACCGCGCTGCAACTCAATCGAATTTATACTTAGTATCGCTGTATTATAGGCACGAGATATAAGATATACATTTACGCTTTAACGATTTAAGACTTTTTTCAGTAGAGCTCCAGCCGCAGTGTGCAATAAAATTAAAGAGGATTCTTGATTGCATTTTACTAAATTGTTACCATTTAACAAAGAATTGATTTTGAGGCCTAAGTAAGCACATTTTGATCAAATTCAGTATCATCTCAGCTTGGCCGCAGCGAGCCACCATGGGCAAAACCTTACTTTCCTGCGTATCTTTGTATCGATGATGATCGAGAATAAACACGACTGAATTCTGAACTTATTGTCCCTGAGCAGTTTATTATACAAGACGTAAAAGAAGACTTATTTCTGGTACTGATTTCTTAGCAGGCGTAATAAAAAAGTCAGTGACTGTGCCATTCTTGCACCTAAGAACGATGACTGCGACCAAATCCAAGACAAACTACAAGGTCAGTCGCAGCTACAAAAGTATCGACTCTGTTGTCACTGATTTTGCAGAGCAAACTCGATACCCAATTGAATTTTTGAACAGCCACAACAGGACTCCTCAAACAACAACCTCAAAACTTGCAATTGAAAATTTGTTTAAATGTCATCCTGCTTCGTAACTTGACCGTGAAGCTAGTTATCGTTTCGTAACTTGATCGTGAACGTTATCAATAAACTCCAATTTTAACTGAACTAATCTATACTATTTGACATTAAAAAATCTTTTAAAAAAAGGTTTCATCATTTTGGCGCCAAATGTAGATAAGTGATTTGCAGTTTACAATGAAATTAAATCAAAACAAAACCTGTCAAAGGTTTGGAAAATCCTAAAAAAAACTATTGAATAAACGCGAAGTTTCGCGGGTGGCCCGCTAGTTGACTATAATAATTAAAAAATATATAGGGCGTATCAGATCGGTACAGCGACACGTATCAAAATGGCGTAGTACTGTGAGTCAGTTTTCAATTTCACGAGCGAGATACAAAGTGAATATTTACAGAATCGCACTGCTGTATTCGAATATTAATATATTTCTGTACTTTCTCAATTATTGCTTTACAATTGCATTTTATTTTGTTTAACGCTTTAGTATACGTAACAGAAAAATAAAAACATATCAAAGAGAATTTAGTATAAAAGCGAAAGATTGATTGATTGAAGAGATTACTTCCACCACACAGGAAATTATCTGAATTTTCAGGTTGACACACGTACAATCTTAATAAAATCTCTCTTTTTTTATTTTTAAATTTAAATAATGTTTTAACAGGTTTACAATATGTTACATATCTCAAGGAGGCCCTGTACCCTTAAACTATAAAACCCCGTATTTCCGGGGTTAGATAATTATGGTATACTTATTATCAGGTTTAAATTTTAAAATGAAAAACTCTCAAAAAATTCATTTATATAATACATTACATTTGATTACACAATTATTATACCTCAATATACACTATACATATAAACAAAAAACACATTAAACTATAAACTAAGATAGAAAAAGAAAATACTCTTACTTGAGAGACTTCTAGTGAGCCAGTGAACATAAAGAAGTAAGAAAACATATAGTCAAATTACAACGTATTTCATTTGTTTTATTAGTCAACAATGACTTTTATATAATGGTAGACATGTGATAGAATATCGTCTGTATGTACGTTTTCTCCCGATGTTTTAATTCACGCCAACACGAGATGAATAAAAAACACAGTTTCAGAACATCAAAATTCAGTAATGCTTGCTCGTATGTATCAATATACGGTTAACAGTCATGCTGTCTAACCACTGGACTCTCGCTGTTCTCAAAAAATAATTTAACATGACAATTTTCTAAATAAAAAATAATACAATATTATAAAGCATTATACTATGTATTAGATAAAATAAAAATACGTGGCAAGCAGCCGCGCGACAATGTGGTCTCGTGGATAATCCCTAATAAAAGAGACATAACTAAACGGATTAGATATCGTAAATGGGATGCCCTCTCAACATTAGACGTATCATTTTCCTCTTTTCTTTATTGTGTGTCACGAACAACAACAAACGTTCGATATTATAACTCGTGTGATTTACCAGATAATAAGTGATAATTAGATGAGTTTCATATAGTAACGTACCTGCAAGCCCCCCGGTGTTGCAGATGTCCATGGGCGGTGGTAGTCACTTTCCATCAGGTGAGCCTCCTGCTCGTTTGCCAACTCTAACATAATATATATAGTTCAGAAATTTAAGTTTAACAGTATTGTAAGTTTATCTAATATAATGCTTGAAAAAAGTATTTAGGTCTAAAAATAACAACAACAATAAAAATAGTATCAATGAAAATACACATATAAACTTTTCCCGTCGCCCACGCCTTCTTTCTAAATAATAAATGATTTGGTCATTGGGATTTATTTATTTGTTTGGTATTTAATAATTATATATAAAAAAAAACTAAACGCACTACTCAATTTTACCCTCTTTCGCATTAGAGTTAGTTGGAGAAAGTTTTCTTTCCATGTATGGTACCTACTTACAAATGAAATTGGCGTTTTGTATGGGAGGAATATAAAATCATTTTTTTTTTTGTAAATTATCTTTAATTAATCAAAGTATGCACCGTTGTTATCCATGCACTTTTGCCATGTTATAGGTAGTTTATTGATACCTTGACTAAAAAAAACCATGGGGGCGAGAATCGATAAACTCTTTGAAGGCGGCTTGGACTGCCGCATCGGAGTTGAATTTTTTGCCTTGTACTCCTGCAAGGCAAGAAGTTGTCCAAATTCCGGAAAAAATGGTAATGTGGCGGAGCAAGATCCAGGGAGTATGGTGGATGTCGCAGAAATTCCAATTGTAGCTCATCTAACTTAGTTGTTGTTGTGTTGTGTTGTGTGGTCTTGCGTTGTCGTGAATGAGAGCGATTAACTCGGTTGTTTAGCTCCTAGTTCTTCCTTTACGGTTTGCAGTTGTTGACAATGGATATCTGCCGTAATCGTTTGGCCAGATTTTATAAAGTTGTAGTGAAATAGATTTATTTAAATCGATTCAAAATAAACGAAGATATTGACTAACATATCTGCTTATCCGGAATCAAACTCGCAATGTTATCGGTTAAGGTCCTAGTTCTATGCACTGGGCAATTCCAGCTCCATGACACAAACAACCAATATAATAAATTACTTTTGTATATTGAAATACTTTGTATAAAGCACATCTGCAATATATTTTATAAATAATTATTTGTACTGGAAATATTTGCAGTTTTAAATTGCCTTCAATCAAAACATAAATAATTGAATTTCAACAAGCAATTGTTTGTTTTCAAGAAAAAACCGCTTGCTTTTTAAATTATTTATTGTTCGCAGTTGTTGAACTATATCCATCTATAGAAGGTAGGATACGATGGGAAGAGAAGCATAGACAAAGAAACCACTTTGACTATGAAATGACACGACTTTATTGGTTGAGACACAAGGCAATCTATGGTACTTATCATATATTCCTGGAGAAAGGCATTTTGAATGACAGCGAAGTTATTAACGGAACTCTAAGAATAAAATCAAACATGACGTAAAAGGTTATATAAAATGTTAATGTATTTAAAATAAAGATATATTTTGATCTTGAGATGTTTGTAGTGCATAATACATCAGAGCTATTAACAAATCGTATGGACGATGATAATAATCTAAGGTCTGTCTATTCCTTCCTTGGAAAAGGCTATTTAGATTTCATCGTTGCACACACATTAGTTATAGTTAGTAACAGTTTTATCGGAACGCAGAACTAACTTCCTGTGTTAAAATTTCTATAACGTTATTGGACATCGTTTTTCGCAATACGAGTACGAGCAAACTCTGAATTGCGGTGTTGCGGTTATTATCTAATAATCGATTCGTTTTGGTCGATGCGTTTTCATTTAAACCGACCGATGAACTGTCAATAGATGAATGAAAAAAAAATGTTCATCCATCCATACGCAGTTCAATATATTCGAGATATAATTAGTACCTACACTTTAATTATACTAATCTATGTGGCATTATTAATTAGATTAATACTTCAACGCCCTTTGACAGGTTACTGTGAAGGTTGACACAGATATATGCACACGTATATAACGGATTAAGAGGCATTTTGAGAATTATATGACGGCAAGACACTAAACTAGCGATATTTTGCTTGTAAATAAAAAGTGTATATTTCTAAATACTTGAGCGAAAGATCTCAGTGCATATGAATAGAAATATATATGAATGGGACTAAGAAAATAGCCGCTGACATAATATGGTGTAAAATGACATGACATGGTATAAAATATGACATAAGATGAAAATTATAAGGAGTGTATTAATTACACGTATGTTTTGTAATTTTATTGTAATGATGATATTCGTTGATATTAAAATTGACTCCGGAAATTAAAATAAAAAATCATATTATAGGCACTTATTTGACAATAATATTCAAATTTAAAACAAAATCATAAACTTAATAGTATGTGAAATTGTGTAGCAGCGTAGCGCAAGTGAATCTCGAGGGGCTGCGAGAATGTTTAAAGCCGAGAGGAAATTCTCATTTTTCTAAATAAAATGTAATTATCAATTTGAAAAAATGTTCTTTTTATTTCGTCTTATTGTTTATTTATTATCAAGGAACCAAAAGTATCTAAAAACTATTAATAAAAATACTAATTTTATTAGTAAGAGGAGAAATTTTTACTTGTATTTTATCAATGAATATAATAATAATATACTCATCGAAAATTTCGATGCAATGGTATAATTAGTCTTTTTATTATTATTGTTTCTGTTGAGACATGTTGTCCGCGCATTTGCTATTTCTTATCTTTATTTACTATTTTTTTTTCTCTGTATGTTTTTATTACCTGGCAACATTACAATTTAGGTACGAGGATGATTTTTAAATTTTTTTTGGTCGAACCTTTGTAATCGTATACAATATATATACATATTTGTTTGCAAAGAAATCGTATATTTCAGACGGACATTCGGAATGTGTCCTTGAAAAGGTGTTATTTGTCTACTTGACATTTTAGATACCTAGGGCAGTCGGCATTGTGTTTAGCCAGTCTGATTATTATCAGATAATCTCTATTATGGATCGCCATTTTCAGGTTGTAATCTCCTTGATAGTCACCTGTTCGCAAACCAGAGTAAATCTTCTTTTTTTTCAATATTCTAGCGCCAAACGGCAATAATTAGTATTGTTGTGTTCCTTTGTGAGTACAGGCACAAGGGACATAACGTCTGAGTTTCCAGGTTTAATAAGATAAATATTTTTTACAATACAAATATCTATGGGCAATGGTGACCTCTTACTTACTTACTTGATGCTACAACTCATGCAAGGGATACTTTATCTTGCAATGGTAGCTTTCTCGTCGCACATTTGATAAGGATAACCGTCTCGTAATCCAGTTCTTCTTCTTTCTCTCTTCCCCATTGATGCTTTCTCTGTCTGTGATGTTTCTCAGTCTTAGGCTGGGTTTTGTGGATTCAACGCCACTGGATAGGCTTAGATGCAAGGGCTTTATTTACTACATTTAGACTTCACTAAAGTACTACACTACATCCATTGGTCATATGTATGTGCAGAACAGTTCTTATGTGATGGAAAATATTTGATTATAATTTGGATGAATATAATTATGTTAACATAAAGAAGTTGTCTTTGTCAATTTCTCCTATGAGTGATAACTCGCGGGTTTTGATAATGCGCAATTTATCATAAATATACTTATATGATATACTAGATCAATAATAACTGTTAATAAATTTATTAAATATTTTTATTACAAGTAAAATAATTACAATTCTACATAAAATATTTAATTGCATGTCACTAAAACCATTGATCGTTTATTAACCCTTTCGTTAATGAATATGATAATCTAATACATTTCAAAAGAACGGCTTAACGTGCTTTGCGAGATTCGAGATTGAAAGCACTACAAACTTCTAAGCTCCAATCGGCGACTGGGAAATCTTGAATACAAATCGAACAACGCTCACATAAGTAATCCGCCTAATCCTTTAAAGGTTATTTCTGTTTGAGTTCATGTATTTGGTTAGAGCATGGCGGAGAGGGATGGAGGGGCAGAGGATGACCTAAGAAGATGGATGTGAACAATCAGATAAATAATGGAAGGAAAAGACATGCTGCGCCGACCCCCAATAATTTAGGACAAGGGCAGAGAAAATAAGAAGAACATTATGGTATGGTTAGTCATCTCTAAAGTAGTACCTTCCGACTCTCTATAGATATAAATGCACGTTTGATGATTCATGGTTTAATTTTATTAAAGCAAAGAACTTTTAATTTATGAACATGTGAATATAACGAAATTATAAAACATTAATTTTACTAATGAATACTAACAATCTTGGGAGGTGGTTCCACCTTTAGCGGTTATGATCGGACGTAGCATAGCGCGCCATCTAGTATGAGTTTTAGATTACAAAACGTTTATACAGCGCTATCTATTGGACAGATGAAAATCAATTCCATTGTAACGCAACGTGACAGCAAGGCTCGCTCGTATCTCGCCATCGTTTTGAGAAGTCTGTATAGATGTCGTTGTTGTTGTTCTCGAATTATTATTTTTTTAATTTAAAACGAATATAATAGCGTGTAAATATCCTACTGCTTGTTTTAAGCCTCCTCGTCTTTAGAGGTCAAGTCTTGGAGCTTTTGCCACTGCACTTCTCCAATTTCAATTATAAACACAAATTGAACACATGAAAACTCAGCGGTGTTTGCTCGGATTTAAACCTGCAATCTTGTTTTAAGATTCACGATTACTTAACACTAGACCATTTCGGTCGCCCATTTCTAATTAATATTAATAAGGAGTCGTTTTTTATATAACTTAACTAAAATAACTATAAAATACATAAAACTTATAAAATAAACTTATAGAAGTATAGAAGTTTAATTAAGGTGTATGGTTTGCAGTATATAATATTATTTAAGTAAGGAGCGCTTTGTAGTTGCACAAACTTAAAATTTAAACTATTGGCGTGTTCAGCATAACTATATAAATATATAATTTAATGAACTAATGCCATAATTGTCATACGTATTTAATGAAATAAGAGATAAATGAAAATTAATATAATTCAAAATGTATTGCGGCATAGAATTGCAGGAAGAAATTTCTTCAAATATCATTAATAAATTGGAATTTCGTCTTTAGTGTTTTTGTAATAAAATTTACGGTTTGATAGTGACGGTCGTTATTTTAGTTTCATATAAGACACTACCGATAGTATTAATTTCACTTATAATGAAAACATCGATAAGCCTAATATTTCAACCAGTATGAACGATATTTATTTGTTATATCAAGACCAGGTTAAATAAACTTTATTACATGCAAGTTGACCCAACGGCGGCAGATTAACACTGTTACTGTTTTTATACAGTGAAGTATAAAATATTGAAGGAACTCCTTGCGCCCGATGTTCTTAATGGTAAAATATAAATGATTGAAAATACGGCAAACATCTTTACTGTTAAATTCTTTCTTGTTCGATTACTGGAAAGGTTCAATATAAACTTAAATTTTCAGTTTTAAACAAGATTTTGCTTTTCTTGTACACTTCGCCTTTTGGAATACTTAATGCAGATCTACCCTTTTTCATCGCTTTTAAATAAGTTTCGGACTCGTCTAGGGATGCTTCGACAGATATCAAGATATGCCGGCATTTTAAATTAATTCAAAGAAGTTGCATGTGATTTTCTTTTAATTATCATTATTTTTTGTTTTATATATAATCTTAATTTACTGCATTGAAAAAACACTTTATGGAACTATATTACGAAGTCGTTGCAAAACACTTACGACACATTAAGATACTAATATTTTAAAAGTATTTTATGACTTCTTCCTAAACAAAACAAACTTCTTATAAGAGGGAGCCAACTGCTAACCAATGCCACGCTAAGTTACTACGTAATATTCAACGGTAATAGCGTAGTTGCTTGAACTTAATTGTAGCAGGACACTCTAAAGCCAAGTTTAATCGCCTCCAAATGAGGGGGTCAGTTAAAAAAGAGGCTCCCTAATCAGGTCCGCGCGAGCACGCGTTACGCACTTACATAATGAAAGGGGGAAGTGAGGGCGTTTGGGGGCCGGGGGCCGTCATCTGCGTACACCCTGTCCGGCCGCCCGCGATCGATACCTATACGTGTGGACTTTATGTAAAAAGCCTCCTGCACACCCGGAGGACGTCGACCATAAGTGTCGAGAAACGAGTCGCCCCCGGGGAGGAAGGCACGAAATATCTTCAATTTTCGAGAGAAAATTTTCCAATGCGGGGGCGCTAGCCCGCGGCGGAAGGGCTGGCTCGCTCGCCCCGGACGCCTATGTCCGAAAAATGCGCGCCCCTTAATTGAATTTACAGATTTGCCTTTTGGAACGCACGCTCCAGCAATGTTTATTGCGGACGCCTCGTTATTACTCTTTATGGAACGAACTGATATGCTTGATATATTTTTATCTTAACCATACTTTAAACTCCGAACCCTGTCATCTACACCCTGCACCCTAATCGTCGTTAAGAACTATGTGGTGATATAACTGAGAGGAATTCCATTTATTCTTTTTCGTTAAAGGTATGATACTTATAAACATAAATACATACATATCTATGTGAATGTACAATTAGTATCATTTGTAATACTCTTAGTATAATAATAGAAAGGGTTTCCTAGTCTTTTTTTTTTAAATAGTTACTTACCTATATCAATAGTGTGTATTCGTAATTACTAATTTGGTTCTTTATGTAACAGATTATTAATTTTTAATTTAAAACCTAATTACTTATGCAACAACGTTTTAATTGCAATTGTATTGTAACACAAAAAATTTAACGCTCCATCAAATACAAGACAACTATTCTAAAAAAAACTATAAAGAAATACTCTTTAAAAAACTAACTATACTTAACGAATTAACTACGAACTTACCTGCTCCGAGTTTTTTTCTTTTGAATATAGAAGAGATAATAATAATTTTAAAATAGATTTATGTTCTCAGTTCAGTCGATTTTAAACTTTATACTTAAATTAAAAAGCATAGAACTGTATAGAACTCGATTGTAAGTAATGCTCGGGTAGAAACATAGATGGCGCTTCTCGTGCTACTAGGCAATGATATTTATGTCACAATTTTTATATCTGTATTTATGATCAATTTTATTAAAAACGATATTGATCTCACAAGACCGTAAAATAATAAAATTTAAAATAGTAGTAGGTTCGAATTCCAGATTCAATAAGTTCATACAAGTACTACAAGTACTACTAGTACTAGTAGGGAACTACTTTTAACGGACCAAACTATATCTCAAATAATCAAACTTAATTATGTAATGTTATATGAACGCAAAACTTTTAATTTATATTCTCTCTCAAGATTGTAAATTGTCAAAAGATTTTGAACGGTGAAGCAACTTAAAATAAAAGTGTACACGTAACATTTTTGTTTTTAATCCTACGATTTAAGTTAGGTTAGAATTTTGTAATTCAACTGAAATTCACTTCGATCGCTTATAACCTGCCTAAAAATTTAAATAATTGCAAGCAGTTGTTGCGGTTCGCAATCTTTGGATTACAATCTCACGAGATAAGTCATAATACAATGGAATGTACAATTTTATGGCGTCATATACGAACAATAAACTATATTATATAGAATATCGAACATATTAAAATAGATTATTTAATAGTGTATGAAAAACAAATCAAACAGTATTTACAAAGTTGTACTCATAGTACAGGGATACTACAAGCATATGTTTATTTTTCATAATAACATTTTATTAACGTCGATTGACAAAAATATGAATTATATTTCAAACAGGATTGTTAAAGTTCTTTAATATAAATGTAAAGTTATCGGGAGCTCAAGTTCGAAATATAGATTCTACTTAGGGGAATCGACAAGAAACTCAGTAGTTTCTCTTCTACGAACTACATTTATTTCAATTAAATACAGTTAAAATATATAACCTGGCTGAGCATGAAATTCTAACTCCACACTTTTTTATCATCCGTATAAACTTTTGTGTAACATTTTACATTTTCAGTATAACTTTATATCCAATAACGATTCCTTGTGTAAATGTCGTTTTATCTATCGTTTATCGAAATAAAATTAGACAATAAATGTATCCTATGCTATCCCTTTAAATGATATCTCCATTCCGAAATTCATTTCAAACTGATGGTTTCCATATGAAAAATAAATTTCCACGAATCGTAATAATATTGATTATATATTAACTAACATTGTCATCCATCAACCCGCATGGAGCAGCGTGGTGGAATATGCTTCAAAGCTTCTCCTCTAAAGGAGAGGAGACCCAGCAGTGGGAAATTTACAGGCAGTTACTGTGTACTGTGTAACATTGCCTTGTCAAGATAACCTAAGTTACAATTAATAAAATAATTTTGTATTGAATCATTAATTTAAATTATATTTATGAATTGTTTTAAATCTATCCTTAATGTATATATATATATATTTATTCAATTATTGACATGGTTTACGATAGAAGTAAGACTTTATTACAAATTTATATTTCGATTAATGATGATAATTCTGTAATATTATTATGTGATTTTTGTGACTCCATCGAGCGTCAGTTAAATTTAATCGTAGGGAAAATTTATTACTATTAAGCCCATAAATGACTGCTTTATACATTAATAAATACCGATTTAATCATACACTGTAATATTAAACTAACATTAAAATAATATTATTAATAATAAGTTTATAATGGCCATTGTCCGGTATTAATAATTTAACGTTAAATAAAAGTATTAAATAAATAAATGAAGTAAGTTAAAATAATATTGTAAATAAATAATAATGGAAGTTTAATTGAAAATGAGCAATAATAATTGAAGATTTAGCAAAATGGGACGTCTAACATAGTTTCTGTACTTTACGTAATTATTAGAAAATTATTAATATATATATTTGTTTAAAACGCCGAGTGAAGCACTGTTATTCTGTTTCCTACACACTAACGGCACAATTCGGTTTAACTGAATTAATTTAAACATAAAAATTTCAGATTCCTTGATCTTTCTAAGCTTTATAAAAGTTTACAAAATAATAATAACGCTTACAATGACGCAATTGACGTTATTTGATTTATTTGTCTTGTGGCTGTTTATTAATTGTACAATATAATGTTATTCAACCGAATACAAACTAAATTTTCTTTACTTAAATTGCTTCAGTACTAATCCGAATAAATATATTATTGTCAACATTATTGTTATACAATTTTTTTCGAATCAGGCTTGAATATATTCAATTAAAATAAATTATAGTGAAGGAAATGAGAAAAGCAATGTCTTCTATTAAATACTTCTAACAACGTTCGAAAAATCGAATAAGTTTTACTCGTAACGTTGTCAGAGAAATGGAAAGTCCTTCTTTTTCGAGAATACACACGAGCCTTACGAAATATATTCAGTTTCGTTGGATACCTACTCTCCGACCCTACCTACCAATACGTAGGGCGGGCAGCAAAGTCCGTGCACATGTAAAATAGCTTTGATCCAAATGAACTGTGCTCTACTTGATTTAATTTTTTTCTTACCGAAATAAATGTGTCACAAATAATCTTCTAGTATATATACGTAATGCTATTACACAACTAAATAGTTTGTAAATGCGGTATTTATTTGTTAATTCAATGGTGTGATATTTTGAGTACCATCGCAAATATATTCTTTTCAAAAATTACAGCAAATTTGAAATTAATACTGTTCCTAATTTTATTTTGCTGCCATTGAATTTCTTATTACTTATTTTCGTTATATCTTTACTTAAGTGTGTAGTGGTGTTGCCATTTCTGCTCCTTGGATAACCATCCAAATTCCGTACAATATATATTATTGATTTAAAAAAAATCGCACACAAAGTTGATAAATAAAGGTTTTTCAGAACATCACACCATTGAATTGTATAATTATATGGTTATAGACATTCCAGAGTCATAATGTTAATTAATTATTATAATATTTTAGGAAATAATATAACAACTAAGATTTATGACACACTAATAAAATCACTTATTTTTGTTTTAGTCTTAGTTCTTAGTAAGTGTAATACTTCCTACAATATACGACTACGACGACTCTATTATGTCATAGTACTCATTAAATTCAATGAGTTCTACAATTACTTTACATAACAATCGAAGTAGAGCAAACACTCGTCGCGCAACTCGAAGCCGGGTTCTGGGGGCTACTTCTCTGTTATATCTGCCCGTCCAAGATACATGCCTCGCATAGACGCACTCGTGTTACCGGCCGCGTTCGGCCAAAGGGGGAGAGGGGCGACCCACCACCCACTCTACCCCACCTCTCGCCTGCGTCATCTAGCCCGACTAGGCGCTAGGGTTAATTCAAACCATAGAATTTGAATATTTTAAATTTTATATAATTTAAATATAATTTGAATTTTGTGATTAGTCGCCTTTTAATCATTTTTTATAGAATAAAGGAGCTATTGATATATGCACTGAAATATTCCGTTTAATCACTTTTAATAAGGGAACAACAAAACAGTCAGTTTAAAGTGACAATTACCACTACCACCTTTGCCATACCACCGGCTTTATTCTAAATTTAGAATAATATCTAAAAATATAAGGAAAAGTTTAACGATAAATTTATTTTTGTATCAATATATATTAGATTGGTATAAGAATTAAATATATGCAAATGCGTGTTCGTTTCAGGACAAAATTTAAGTTTTGACCAACGATACTTTAAGTTCTAAAAAAATATTTATCTTAAAATAGTGTCTGTTAGTGTCAGCCCTGCGTGTCCGGTACGCAGCCCTGAATCTGTAGAACGTAGAACAGTGCGTGCGTGCCCGGTTCGCTGTAAACAGCCTACCCTACGTATGTAGGGCGGATGGACGCCTCCCTTACCCCCAGAGAAAGGGGTGCCCCCTTCTTCCTTGTTCCTCCTTGTGCAAATTCCCCTGGCGATGGAAATGTGCTCTGCCACATTTTATACAATTTCTAGTTCGTGCGATCCAAAATTTACTCTTGTCCACTGGCTTACACGTCGGATATTAAAGTCTATACAATATAATACCCTCGCGCTGCCTTGATCAAGGTGTCTATGGATGGTTGCCCAAGTTATTAAGGTTGTTTGTTGCGAACAATTTCCCGGCCGTTGACTTTTCGTTTCATTCAGTGGGTCGGTAGTCTATTCTCGCGAGCCTCGTTTTCGTTATTGGGCCAACGAGCCATCGATTACATACATGTTTTGACTATAACTATTACCCATACAATTAAATTTGTACTACAATATAGCGTTAAAGAATCACTTATCTTTAAACAAATATGTAGAATGCCAAAATGTTCGGAGAATTGACTGAATTGAGACTTTACATTAATTGGTTTAGATTTTTTCTTTTATGTTTTCGAAAAAGATAAAAGTACTTCGAAAATAAATAGATCTGGGTATCGAATAATTGTATATAAATAATTAAATATAAATAAATTCCTATATAATATTATATACGTTACTACCTACTATATTGCTGGAAACTGATTTGAAATAGTTAATTGGTAACTTAATTTTGTAAATTTCATGAAATGTTAAAAAAAAAAAACATTTTTAGTTATAAAATTTAACAAAACTGGAAATAAATTAGAAATACATACAAGGATACATATAAACCAATGACCTTTATAATATCAAAATCTCTGAAGCAAACCGTTCTACGTATCATTACAGAGAAATTCAGTTAGCACTATCGGAGGCCGTAGCGGCCGTGAAATACTTGTCATGTACAGAATTGCTGGGCTTTTAATTAAAGCGAGTAATTTAGAGGGCCCGGGTGTTACCACGTATGGCCATGTTAGGTACAGTCTTCTGCATACTCATTTGGAAATGTTTAAACAGAGGTGCCTCGTAGGGAGGTGGGTGGTGCGGTGATGGTTAGTTCTCCGCTACAGATAAATTAATAATACCCACAGCTTAACTATACGTATAGCACGCATGTCCGTAAGTATCAATACGGGATGTATAAAAACATAATTTAAGAATAAAATTTCACTAATGGAATTTTTGCATTAAATTATGTGAAAATTCTGGTGATGTGGTTCTGTTAATAAATTATTGTTATTTATCCTATGTCAGTATATAAATTATAATAATATAGCAGATTAATTAAGTATTTTTACGTAAATAAACAAAACAATCAAACTCACTTATAAACAATATTAGAATTAATTAATTTCGTTAATGCTGATCATCAAGAGATTGTTAACATTATGACGTCACGAATTATCTTGTCGTGTTTTGTAATTATTATTGTAACATATTTGAAAATAAATGTGTCGATTTTCCTAAAATATTATATTTGAATAGCATTTAATTAAACAAAAAATCTATAGAAAATACTTCTATCGCTTTATACTTACTTTATTATTTAAGTGATAGTTGATGTTATCCCTAACTATATTAGCGAAGCGAGAAATTGCATGAGAGCTCCGATATTCTCTGTCGTCCGCCGTACCTTCGCAGGCGCTAAACACGCAATGCAAGTGGTTTATTGTATTTGTCGTGCATATAAAAGAACGTCAAATATAAGATGGAAGAAATCGTTATTAATTATACAAATAAAATGCCAGAGGTGTAGGTATTGACAAAAGAACATTATTTTTCAATTGAATGTTCAAATACAAATAAAGTAAAGCACCCTATTTTTAAGATTTTTTTTAAATTGACTATTGTGAAGTGAAAGCATTTTTAGAATTAGAGCAAGGCTTTAAATTTACTTTCTAAACATTTGGTAGCAAATGTGTTAGTTCTATTTTTAAAAATGGGTACGTAGAAAATAAATCTCTTATTTGATATTCTCTTATTATTGAAATCATAAGATTTTCTTTTACAGTTAAATAACAAAATAAATTATATAACATATTAATAAATTTATTTTTAGCGAAATTGTAATCAGCCTGTATATGTAAGATGTGAGATGTAAAATTTGAGCGGAGTACAGCGTACACCTATTATGAAATTTGTGCACACTAAGAGCGGTCACGCACACAGAGAAACAAGTACTCGGACTTTGCTACTGGGGTGGGTACAGAAACCTTGCGACGCTCGACCCCGGCTTAAATTTTCATATTAATATGTATCTCCTTTAAGCTTAGATTTCTGAAAACCGATTTTGGCCGTAATTGTGTCGACATTAGAGACGTTGTAATTGATATCTTACCTGTCTCTGAGTTTTGTTTATAAGTAACATTGTCGTAAACAACTACAACAATAATCGCCTTTGGAAAAAATACTTTTAAACAAGTAACCAATTTTGTAACATATGTATAAAACCGACGCATAAACATAAGTAGATTAAATATATGTATATTACAACTATACTTCAGGTTTTTTTAATACCTAACAGAATAAGCTCCTTAATCAACATATGGTTTTAGTACATATGTAATATGACAAGCTGTGCTTCGCAGTTTAACACGCCTTAAATTTAGATGATTTTCATGATATTTTATGCATATAATTCGCCAGTCAATTCAGTCCTACTAGTATTACTGAATAAGTTTTTTTTTTTTATTTAAGATGAAACAATTTTGCCATCCATAATATGCAATACGATTTTTGAGTCGTATTGCAAATTACAGATTAAACAGTAAATGACATTTTGGAGAAAGGGATTTTGACAAAACCCAAGTATATATAATGTATTTGATAAATGACTGACAAACATACAAGGCATCGTCTAAAGTCTAAACCATCGGGTCTAACGAGATGAAATTTTGCTGAGGAATTCCTTATGGAACGTAGCTGAGCACTAAGAAAGGATTTTTCTAAATTCATCCCCTAACTCGGGGAGGATTGCTCGGAAATTTGTCATTCTTGAAGCTAGAAATATTGGAAGTAGATAACAGTGTATCCTTTTATGAATACCATATGCTTTAAATATGTAGGTTTCAATCATCATCATCAAAAATCATCCCATAACTATCATTTATAGGCAAAGATATATAAGGTTACCTTGGATGTAATAAAAAAAAATAAAAAACTACTGTCAATGTGGGAACGATTTTATTGTTCCTTTGTATTTTAGTATTTTATCCGACTTCTAAACCACTACTAATTAAATAAATGACAGAAGATTATATTTATGTCCCTCTCAAAACTCAAGATTGTTAATAATAATAATTGTTAGCTGACATGCAATAAAATTATTACTAAGTATAATTTTAATTAAAATATATATATGTTAAGAATACCTCAGTATTATTTATTAACTATTATTTTTCATATTTCTATAATTTTCATATAAATCAAAGTTATAATTAAGTTCTCATAGAAAGAATCCATATCACGATTAATTATATTATAATGTTACTGTTTATATTTTTTTATATAAAACAATAATACGCACTTAAATATAACGTTTAAAATTCAAATTAGATTATTTTAAAATCATTTATGAACAGAAATCACTTAAGCGACAATTCCTATGCACGATTAAATTCAAATCACCATAAATAAAATTTAAATTAACCCCTAAATTTACTATAAAGAGGTAGGTTTTGTTTGTTTATTCGGTGTATAATTTCAGGTCGGACAAACGCTACATAATATGTTACATATTTTCTGAGGTATGACTATACAGTACTGACGTCGTCACAGAGACAATTGAGAGTCGAGAAGGTTTTAAAGCGAACTCTGCTGAAACTATAACAGATACAAATACACTTTGTCAAAACAATATGGTATCAAAAACGTCTTCAGAAGAGTCACGTGTCAGCATACATAACCCACACAGTAAACAGTTTTTTTATGAATAAAGGAAATATAATAACGACAACTAAATATCAGTAAGACAAAATGTTTATCTTAGCGAAATAAATAAAGATATTATCTTTTTAGTCTTTGCAATTTGGACCTACATTTTGGATTTTAGAACGATTACGAGATATTATTTAAGAAATGTTAGATAGATAGAAAGACGAGTGAAAAAATATGCGAGTGGGATTGTACGATGCTTTAGTACGGACACATCGATCGGTTTTCGAATACTTATATTTCATTGGTTAAAAAGTTCAGATGACATACTTTGTCCGAACGAAGTCGAGAGCGCCAGCTAGTATTATAAATTTATTTAAAGTGATGAAAGGATGTAACTCTGGTATTTTTACTTTGTCATTATTATATAGATGAGCTTCATTTCAAATAAAGCTGAATATTTTGTTTATTTACTTTAATCGGCTATTTTATGAAGATAAACACTTAGTCACGCGGACACGGCGTGGGTTTTGCTTAACATATAAGTTCGTTAACCCTATTAACAGTCATGCAGATATAATAATATAGTTTTTTATTTATTTATTACACTTCGATCACTTTTTTGAAGTTATTTTTAAATTAAGTGTGAATTGCTGTGCAACAAACACTTTATAAGAGATTTTATTATTTTAATACACACGTTGATTTAAAACTTACAATAAAGAAAATAAATATGAATTAACAATCATTACCAGATTACATTTTAATTTTGTAATAATTATTGATTCGAATTTAGATAAAGTGATGGCTACTGACATGATAACAACATTATAAACAACAACATATTGAATTAAAAATGTGCAAGATTAAATTATAATTTCTAATGAAATGTGGAGTACACTGTATGATTTGAATTACAATGAAGTCGAACGACAAAACACGAAAGCCGAGGAATTCGATTTTTTTTTAATGATAGGACAAACTAGCAGCAGGCTAACCTGATGGAAAGTGATTACCACCGCTCATGGACATCTATAACACCAGGGGCCTTACAGGTGCGTTGCCGACCTTTAAAGAATGAGTACGCTCTTTTCTTGAAGGTTTCCAATTTGTATCGGTTCGGAAAAACCGCCGAAAGCTGGTTCCACAGTGTGGTTGTGCGAAACAGAAGCAATTTTTCAGTTGTATCTAAATTAAGAAATTTCCGTTAATAATTAAACATCTCAAAAAGGAATGTCAACCAAGCTTGGACAGTGAAACAACCCTCTCTCAACGAGTAATTGAAAAGGGTAGAACTCTTTAAAAATTCAGTAGATAACTAAACTTTGCGTCACGTGTATACCACAAGGTCGATATCACTGCATATCGCCAATCCCGAACTCTCTTCCATTCGTATTTATGTAAATACAAAATACTGAGATTTATTATTATATTATAAATCAAATAAAATAATTCTTTCACATACTGTACGATAAACATATATGTATATATATTCCAAAATAAAGTACAACATATAGAAATGAGAAAGATCGAAATAATTCGAATTAAATTTACAAGAACTCCGTAATTATTCAAATTTATTCCGTATGATTAAACTAAACTTGGAGAAAAATTATATACAGTACATTAATAAAATTACGACTTTTTAACTGCACTCATAGTAAGTGGTAACCACTACCCATAGACATTAATATATTTCAAATGAAACGTTAGTCATTCAGAAAAAATATTTTCGGTCATGGTGAATAAAAAAAATATTAATAAAAAAGCGGTTTTATAAAAAATATATCTAAAGCTCTTGAACAGCTACAAAACAAAAAAGTCATTTGACAAACAGAGGAGAAAAAGGTATTGAACTATTTTCGTTTATTTTCGCCTATTTATGAATAGTTTTTCTTCTTCTTGTTCTTTGTTGTGTAAAATAATTACATCTGCACTCAAATAAGTTTGACGAAAATAGCAGTTTAAAACTGTACGGTTTGAAAATTAATTTTTGTTGAGTCAGGATGTTCTGTCGTTTTTGCGTTATTAGGTAATAAACATTTATAATATGATTAGATTAGATATTAGATTCGATTAGAAAGATTAGATTAAATATATTCCTTCGTATTAATTTCTTTGGTCAATAAAGATTTTAAAATAATGTGATGTAATAGCTTTTTCGAATATACGTTTACAACTTAACGGTCAGTCATTACAATAAACTATTTATAACTGCTTGGAGTAAGAGAAATAGCCATTCCATTTGAGGAAAGTATTTTGAGCTTATTACACCACGCTGTTCCAATTTTGGTTATTGGGTATGACTGTCTATGATATTAAGCTGATATAATCCTCTAATTGAAGTATTAGTCTTTCAATATTAGCCCTTAATTTTCAGTTATTTTAAAATATATAAATATTTGAATAAGATAATTCGTATAAAAGCCATATGTACATACATATAAAAGCTTATACGGAAATTGTATATAAACTAGAGTTGTTTATTTTAATTTTTTTTTTATATATTTTTTTTGTAATATATATATATTAGTGTTTAATTGTTAGATCAAGTTTAAATTAGCTACTCGCGATTACAATATCATATTATTCTTAAATTATAGTACTAATGTTATTAATGTTTCCATGGTAGGTATGCTGTTTGGAGAGCGTTCGAATCCATTTACTGTTCTAAATTATGCGTAAAACGTCCATTTGACGCTCACCCCTCTTCCCTCTTATCGCTTGGACAGGAACGGACGGGGAGCCTCGGGCGGGGTGCCGGACTAGGGCAAATTGGGGGGTTTACAGCCCTCCAAGTGAGGGGGGTCCGAAGTCCACCTCACCCTTTAGCTACCCTGAAGTTCCATCTCTCACACCTATAAATTCGGCACACACACCCCATCGGGCGGGGTGGTCCATGGCGTACCAATCCTTTCGTTGCGGCCGTGTCACATTTGCCAGGGCTCTGGTGACCTCCACTACAAATTAATATTCAGAAACGTTTCCGTTCCGATCGTTAATCATTGCCGTTTCTGCTGGTCCCGATTTCGCTCATGTACTCGACACGTTACGCCTTTATCTAATTAAAGACATGAACTATACTTATCATTACGATTATCTAGTATTTTATATAATATGGAAATATTATATATAATACGACAATGAAATGTCAAGAAAAAAAACGATATCACAATATGTTGTTATACATTTACAATAAAAAAAATTAAAATAAGGATTAATAGCTATATATGTCTGTTTTTCAATAACAATAAAAATATATCCATAACTTATAAGAACATTTGGAAGACATAATTTTTGAATTATTATTCATACTAGTTTTTTTTTACCAACATATTTTTTCCAAATTTAAATTTAAAAACAGTAAAGTGTAGCGTATTAAAAACAATTGAATACTTTCTTAGAAATATGCTGCAATTAAACTAAAAGAAAAATAAATAATCTATAAAATAACCTTGTAAAATTTGAGTAAACCTATAGACGATGCTTATGTAATTTAAATAAATAGTCTAATAGTTTCAACCGTTTATTTTCTAACTTTACTCGTATTCGGTCTAACAGAATTAACTGAATCAATGTCTTTTCTATCTAAGAACATTTTTGCCCGATCAGTCAGTTTAAAGGTCTTACACAACAATGTGACTTTTCCACCAGAAACGTTCTCGTCTAAGGTTTTGACGGTATTTGTTAGGACATATTTTTTAGGGTAATGAGATATTTTTGGTTTCATCATTTGATTTTCCTTGTCGTCCTGTTCGGTGTCAATAGTGCTTAGTTCTTTCTTACTTTCGTCGTAATCAGACATTGTGGAGCTACAGCTGTAATTACAGACAACATCAACCCGAATAACTTGAACTGTGGCAGGACTATCTGCTCTTGAAATAGTAAGACTTTTTCTTTTTCCATTTCTGTGATATGTGATTTTTGTATCCGCAGAGTTATTGTCACATTGATTTTCTTTAAGTTCTTCATTAACAGTTGATTTGAGGTCGCGTTTTTTTAAACTTTTAATCTTTTCAAATTTTGTTTTTTTCTTTACTTGACCATTTCTTAAGTCAACTTGAGTCGATTTGTTTTCTTTATATTTGTTATTCAAGCTGTATAAAATAATACTGGATTTACTAGATGATGGTCTAGACTGGTCGTTGTTCGAAAAGTATTTTGTGTAGTTGTCGGCATAATCGCTGAGGATTGAAGACCGCGCCACATCAGTTTGATATGAGTCGTCAATTACTTGTTTAACAAACATTCGATGCTTTTGGCTATCGGTTAAAGTTTTGTATTTAAAGCTTGTTCTGGATCTCCTTCTCTGGTCAACATCCCCTAGGAACTGCAAATTTTGGACTGTCAGAAACAAATCTTCCCGGCCTTGGTGAGTCCCAACGCTGTCATTTGTTTCGTTTAAGTAACAGTTGTCGTGATCGTTGCAATAGAATCTGAAAGTAGATCTTATATTAATTGAATTAAAATTTTGAAGTTCTTATACGGGTACCATTGATTTTATTACAAATAGGTAAATAAATGCTAGTTTGGAGTTAAAATGCTGGATACTTTATTTCTTATATACATTATAAGAATAGTTTAAAACGTTGGCTGATCATGAAATTTAAAATAAAGGGGCGGTTGTAGTCTGTTTTCATCAGGTGAGCCTCCGGCTCGTTTGCCTCCTATAATATAAATATATAAATTCGTTAAATTAATTTATGTGAAAACCTTTGATAAAAATACAATCTTCGGCTATCATAAAGATCAATTTGAAATAAATGAAAAATAAAAGTAAGAATATCATATACTATATACCTACGTACAGGAATAAAATTTCCTAATTAAAGGAAATAACAAAAATAAATATAAACACTGAGAACGGACACAAGATTCTGCGGAGACAATACAGTAACTGATTTAAAAAAAAAACCTTTCATAAACATCAGTCCAACGAGGGTCTTCTTCGTGTTCCGGATTAACCATTCGTTTCTGACAGAATCTCCTAGGCTTCTCATTATTTGTCTTGTTTGATTTTATCGTTGATCTATCTTGAAGGTGTAATTTAGCGCATTTCATATTGTTTCAAGTTGTCTGAGAATTGAAAAGTAAAATATAAAATTGTTTATCTCGATAGTAAAACTTTAAGCGTCATCTGTTTTCTGCATTTAAATATTTTTTATTATGAACCAGCATGTACATATTACGGTCTTTGTTTATTTTAATATTCGCCATATTTTTATAACATGTCACTTCATACATGTTACCCTCCCGCCCGATTTCGACGACGGAGCCCTTTCTCAAGAGATTTTAGTCTGAATGGGAAATATTACGGTGTACAATGTGTCTGCTCAAACACAGGTGCACTCTCTTCTCCCTGAGTTTTTCCGAAATTTGTGGCCTCATAAGTGAGCTACTAGACCAAAGAGGTAGACAAAGCACCATGCTACCAACACGTC
Source organism: Vanessa tameamea (assembly GCF_037043105.1). NCBI lineage: Eukaryota > Metazoa > Arthropoda > Insecta > Lepidoptera > Nymphalidae > Vanessa > Vanessa tameamea. The sequence continues at coordinate 11,971,513 of NC_087341.1, read as the reverse complement.
GGGTCCAGTATAGTGCAATGTACATTCTGAAGTGTCCACACTCTCGTGCCTCGGAATGTTCGTAAAGTCTTGTCTTGCACCTGAACACTTTTCGGTCGTATCGGTTTTACCGTCTCATCGTATTATGTGAGTGTGGGAATAGAGAGTGCACTTGTGTTTACGCTAGTCTCTATTGTAAATGAATCGACGGTTTGAGGTATGTGGTTCATACTTCTTATGTGTTAATGTATATGGGTGGAATGACACTTACCATCAGTAAGTAATTTGTTTTTCAACTCGTGAAATTTAATAAAATAATGAAACCGACTATCTATCCGTCATATTAATTACACAAGCGATCAGCTGAGCTGCGTGTTAGCAAAATGAAACAATTACAAAAATATATTACATACTTTATGTCGTTGAATATGGCGCCATATTCAATTTAGTATGACGTTAGCCTATAACCAGAGGACGATCAAGACGTATCTAATGGTATCCCATTTGTGAAATTATGATAGGTATTTTAGAAGATATACGAGTACATATGAACATACATATATTATATAAATGTAAAGACTCAATATTCGGTAAAAGATAGACTTGAACTCCAGAATATTTTAGTTAACAACAATAATTTAAATTACAAATATAATTAAAAAGGTAAAAATATAAAGATCATATTGAGTAAACTTTCATTGTATTAGCAAAGTAACTATTAGCATCAATTAAGTCCTTTCGTGATTAAAAGTTATTAACTAAGGGACACTACTGCACGAAAACAGTTTAAGAACGATAAACTATAATTTTACTACTGTGACATCGGTATGTATACTTATATATAAATATCGAGTTCTTAAGCGTCGTTATGTTTGTTCGTTTATGCAAAACTACTTTTGATTAGGACACAGATTCTATAAGATAGGCTTAGCTTATAGAATATTTAGATGTGAACTGAAAATCGTTTTATCCAATCCACTGTAATTTTTTATATGTATATTTAAATATTATCAATCATATTCGGCGTTGGAAATTCTAATTTTCTGATGCTTTGTGATGAAATCTGTATATGTCTCGTAATATTTAGCTACATGTGTGTATACGAATCCGCAATGGAGCGTGGTGGTAAAAGCTCCAACTAAGGGGTATTAATTATGAGAGAAGGATTTTTCGTTAATTATTAATCCTATAACAAGAGCCTTTCCGATAGATTTTTCATGAGGGTACGAATACAATATTATGTTTATTTATAAAATATCGAATAGCAACCATTTTGGTCTGAAAGGCTATAATTTAATATGCATATATTTTAATGAGCTATTGAAGATTAATTTGAGATTGTACAGGGAATTTAATGTCATGTAATTACTAGTATTTTATAGATTTTTAAAACAATTAAATTAATATTCCCTTATGAGTAAAACGATAGAATCGATAACAGTATATTATCGATATATAATTCTTGTCATATTATTACTATTCATTTGTAAGCATGTTACATATATGTGAGGATATTTAATTAATGTAAAACAAAACTTTTACATATTAAACTAGAAATTGAAATTTCCAAAAATCCTTTCTTAGAAAGCGCCTCCTCATGCTAAAATTCAAGTCAATCGGATCTATAATTTCGGAGACCTCGTGATGAGTGGCATCTATCTTCTTTCTCAATTTTTCTTTCCATAAGAACCTTCTATAAAGTATTAGATAACTTGAAAAGAACGATGAATGAAATATATGAAGTCGATTTAATATTATTTATATTTCCTAACAACTTATTTGCAGCCCAGAAATGATCATCAGAACATAACTACGGAATACACGGCTGTTGTCAGTTAACATGAAGATTTCACTACATTTTTTCTGTTATAGATTTATTATTGCTAAGAGCAATTTAATATAAAATACCTTCGATAAATAAACCATAAAATATATTTATTTGCAACTTGTTATTAAAACGGTATGTCTTTTTATGACAAAAATTATGGCATTAAATAGATGTAGCTTTTTTAAATGGTACGTAGTCACCAAAGTCCAAAGCCATTGGCAATATCCCTTACATAATTGGGAAGATTTTATACCCCACGTGCATGACGTTATACTGGCACGCTCACCCTTTAAACCAGAACTAAACAATACTAAGTGTACTAAGTGAGTAGGTATGCTGTGTTACAAAGAAAAATACTGTTTTAACTACAACATTACAGAACGAATTTATAGCTTTGTTTTAGCTTTAGTAACGGAAAGAAATATATATTTAATATCGACTTATCCTAATACAAGTGCAGATAAAAATTACGCATACATAAAATATGAAATAATATGTTCATGGAAACCCGAGCAATTTATTTAAAGAACACTATATTAATTGTCACGTCAATAGTCTAAAAAAGCTAATGAAACTACGAAGCGCAGCTTATTTGATAATATTTTATATTAACACATTCTCGGAGAAGCGCTACATCTTATGGTTTATATCTTTTATGGTTTAGTTGTTCTTTCAGTTTGACATTACACAAAACGTCTCCTCATTTATGACTATTGAAGATATTTGAAGTAAATAAAAGTGTTATATGGATACATACTGTGAGCATCCGCTATAATTTTTACTTAATTTTAGATTAAGTTTCGAATAACAAAAAACTAATAAAAAGTGTCGATATAAAACGAGACGCGTTTTCATCACAAGACTGTAAACAACTTTATATTCAGCTCAATAGCATTATATGATACGGCATCATACCTTGCTAACATATGATCAATAAAACATTAATGTCATAATTCTACCATTTATAAATTTTTGTGCTATAAATTTTATATGGTTAAAATAAAAAATAAAAACAAACATACACTTGTAAAGGTTAAGTTGAAGGTGACGGATTAAATCTGGTTTAAAACACGATACGAAAATATTAATTCCAAATCGACAGTACTGAATATTGCGGAAATAGTATCTCCTAGCTCGCACACTTTACGTGGTTAAAATTTTTGTTATTTTAAGAAATAGTTTCATATACAAATATGTTTATTGCTATGCTATGTCACGGAGTTGCTGCCAATAACTATCAATTGCAAACGCATCATGGTCAATTTTAATATATGCGAAGACTATGCATGTATAAACTTATTGATTATTTTTTGCTTCACAAGTAAGTTTTTTTTAGATCGTATATAAGTATTTAGTAAGTTTGAAATAAAATTAATAGATTTATTTGTACTATATTCGTATATATTATATAATTTAATTTAAAAAAAATATATACCTTCTTTAATCAAACATTATTTTGTATCGAACATTATTTAAGCCATAGGTATATTATAGATTAAATTATTTTTAAAATGCAATATAGTAGGAATTACTAAAACGAAAGCAAACGAAATGCAGTAAATACTTGAATACATAAAAGCTCAGTACACAAATTAGCAATTATCCTGAACAAGACTTAGCGAAGCGACAGTTTATTCTTTTCGAAACACATTGTTTAGTTTCTATTCATTTTGAAAGTAATTATGTTGGACGACGTTTTTTATCTATCTCTTTCTTGCATTGGGATTTCTGTTATATAAGAATGAGAGAGATGTATGCAAGATTTTTTTTTCGAAAGTATTGATAAAGCTACAATGCCGGCAGGATGGTGTATTTGATCTAGCAACATAGCGGTCCACATGTTCTTGGGAATGGCTTCGCCAACGATGCAAAAAATGTTTCTGTGTTATTGTACGAGGATTGGATAGTTTTGGTCGTTTGTCGAAATAGAAAAAACAGGTTTTTAATTTATGAAATTTGAATTTAAATAAACGTTCTTAAGTAATGATGGAAATAATTATATAGTTTTGTCTATAATAAAATTAATAACATGCTATATTTACATTTTTGACCTCTACTAAATATTAATTGATACAAATGCAACCTTCATAGCGTCAAATTAAAAAGTAAAAGGTTAACACATATACATACAAATTTAATAACATAAAAAAAAACTATAGTCTTTAACCTTTGTGTTTATGAACCGACTGTATTTAACTCGTATGTTGGTACGATGTGTCTTCATTAGTTACTAATTCATGTTATAAGAAAGACGAGTACCGTCATTTGCATCGATTTCTTTTACTTCGTAAAAAACTCATTGCAACGACTTAATCGTGACTTAGCGGAATCGCTTTATCGGTTTACTTTGCATAATTACTGACACAAAATAAAAACACATTTCGCTGCGTCTTTTAAGCCGCCGTCAACTATATTTTTAGCGAGACCAAATTTCAATGTAACACGCAACCCTGTAAATTATAACCCAAACAGGATTAATTTATAAAGTAGGTTAATTTAATACCATTCACTTACATTTATCAGCACATTTTGTTTTTATTGTATAATTATAATGAAAATAAATATCTTTTTATTTTTCATTTCAGTAAGAGACGGTCCAATACCATGTCAAGAATCAAATCTATTCAGTCGGTCTAAATAATACTTGCACACAACTTCGAAATAATAGGCACAGCTGCTACACGACTAGACAAGCACACATACGAAATCATTGGTGCATCCATCGCACACAGACATCTTGAATAACAAAAAAACACAAATTATTATTATCCTGCTGCCAGGACATCAATATTGCACATCCAATTATACACCTTATTACCATTACATACAGATAAAAATAAAAATTACTTTAGTCGAAAGCGATTAACTCAGATTTTATCCTTAACAGAATGAGATATAGACCATTATAATACTTTTAGTTATTAACGAAAGACTCAATATGGCTTGTAGTTTTTCAAGGAATTTAAGTTTAATAATGTTTAAAAAAAAAGCTATGTATCTTAGTAGGCGCCAAATGCACGTTGCACTACTCTTACGAATTCTGTACAATTTTGTTAGACGTGATGTTTATTGCACATTGGTTATTACGAGTTTATGATAGCACGTGTTTAAACTAAGTATTTAAAATTTAAATTTACTTATGGATTAACTTATCAATAAAGCTATATAGGATATTTTTATGTTTAGAAAAAAACTGTTGTTGGAGGTTTCTTAATAAAATAAATTGTTTTTATATCTCAATTTGTCCAATGTAAACAATAACACTAATATTTCTTACAGCGCCAATTGGTAAAGGTGACCACTAACCATCATGTGGTGCGTTTACCTACCTATTATAAATAAATAAAATTAAATGTATTATATTATTTTTACTCCATTTAAAATTGGTCAGAATACAGATTTTGGATAATATCTTTGTTTACTCATTAATGGTACATTCTTTTCTCAAAATTTGAAGAACTCTTATTTCTATTTCAATGACAAACAATAAAGGACAAAGACCGCTTTAGTAACCAACTAAGACAATTGAGTAAATTAGAAAAGGCTTGAATTTACTTTTAAAAGTTCATTTCTTGAAACGGCTTAAATTTCAATTGTTTTAATTTGTTTGTAAAATAAGATAGAACTCGTATTCTAAATTCGATTCTGACATCATTTTTTTTCAGATTGTATTTAAAACACATCGAGACCAAATAAATACTTTTTAATTTTCCGAACTTATAATAAACCAAATCATTTCTCTAAAGGATTAAAAAAAAAATACATGACATATGATTTGTATATTGATTTATAATATTAACACAAAAAGTACATTGACCTGTCTGAATTTTTGAAATGTCGCTGTACCTGTACAGGGGTTTTAACTTGATATCCTTGACCTCTTTCAATTGAAAATTATATTCTCACTTGCAAACCCGTATCGGACAAGCGTGTCACTTACAATACAACCTGTCATAGGGTCAGTTGTTACAAAGGAGGTCACATCGGCCAGTCAGTATCGATTGCACTACGCATCCTAATTCTTTAGTTCATTCCTCCATTACCATCACAAAAGACTGACCCCCTGCGATTCTCAAAGAAATAAAATCTTATCTCTGACCACGCCTATTGCCGAAATGCTGTATTGTGTTACCAATTTAAACGGTGACTGATTTATACGCTTTTTTTTCTGTCAAGACAAATTAATGTTTGTCCCGAAGTAATTATTTTAGTCGCCTCATATTTACAAGACATTTAAGTATTATTACTTAGCAAAGCCCCAAGATAAAATGAATCGTTTGGCTTTTTATATAGATTCGAACGTTGCACACTCGTTACCGTTGGTGTCAGTTCTATAGAAATTATCATCCATAATCAAGACCCCTTTGCCCTAAAATCTATCAAACACCAGACAAAGCTGTGTGCGCGAATATGTAGCAGTGAGTAAATAAAGGGATGATATATTGTGAAGTCTGATGTGATTTAAAAAAACTATTTCCCTTAGTGCTGTCAAGGTGCATTCTTTTGAGTGTTGTACAGCGCTAGATAGTTTATCGATGAAGTAAAATTTGATTTATTTTCCTTAAAAATTATAGACCCCTCTCTATTAAGTATGCTAGGGAATTTTATAAATAATGTAACAAAATTCATATTTTATCGTAAATGTAACGAAATAATAGAAAATTTATTTTGCAGTAACATTGATATAACACGCTCTCAGATCGTACTGAATTCAAGCCCGTTTTTGCATTTGTCTTAGAAACAGGCAATAGAATAAAACTTAGATTAACTTTATAATAATAATAATATGTTTATCGATATTCGAATTCGATAAAATATTTTGACGCAACTATCTCACCTCAGGTGAACGTAATCGTTGTGGGAACTATTGCTGCCGTCTCATTTACAAAGTATTTTCGTCTCTCTCTAAAATTGTTAGCAAGACAATATTATACAAAGCGCGTTGAATACGATAGATGATTGAATGGAAAGCTTTCGCGCTTGCATAGTGTAAAACGAATGTGTGCATCCGAACGCAATATATAATACGTCATATTTTTTTCCACACAGAAGATATTAATTTAAAAAAATAAACACAATCACAATCGTTTTTTTGTCAATTAAATAATTATTTAATAATACAAAATCACGTTATTGTATAATGTGGTTTTACAACGAAAAGTTTTTACTTAAAATATAATCTTTGATGAATATAACGATCTCTCTTATAATAGACACTTATATCCTATCTATTTATATTCGGACGAAGCAACATCATATAAGTAACAGATTTTATAATATTATATTGGTAAATTGTTGATAAAATTGGTCATATTATATCTTTAAATTATGGTACGTATTCGATACTTCATTCGAGTATATTTTACAAGAAAATTTCAGCAGCAGTTGCGAATGAAGATTCTACCGAGAAAAACCAGAAAAAACTAGACATTTACTCTTTTCTATCATTACAATTACAAATGTCAACCAAACAAATCAATTTACATACATTATTTGTACATTATATATCCTGTCTGAAAATCAGTTAATACTAACGACATGAATTTTTATCATCTTTAATAATATGTTGAGTAATATGCCGTATATATTAATGATATCTTAAGAAAACATTTAAATTAATTTATTGGCAAAGCTAAAAATATATACAGATTTTATCAAAACGACAACATTGCAATAAGAAGGATTTATTGATATTTGGACGATGCAACGTTGCGTTTATAAGTTTGTCGTTACTTTTGATGAAAATCACCGTATGAAACAGATAATAAATCAATTATAAAGATTATAAATATCAATATGTTACGCACATCATCTACATATAAATATAGTTCATATGAAATCGTACAATCCTATACCTATCTCTCTAACCGTACAGCATTATAACACTGGTCAGAATTTTCTTCGTACCTACTCGTATATATCAATAGTCTTCCAACGTTCCAAAGTAATAGAATATTTAATAAATTAATTAAACATTGTAAATAGATACTTTTCAGCAGTATCGTATAGAGTATCAATATTGAATCAATATAAATATCATTCCGACTATTCTCATGTTAGAAATATTATAATTTACTAATTGCCCCTTTCGACTTCGTATGGATAAATTTCGTATAACTTGACCCTTTCGTTAGACACAACACTCCAAAATTACGAAAGTACTTTTCTTGGCGGATTCATTTATTATAAAATAAACCTTTGTTTCAAATTTCAGTCTTCTAGATCCAGTTCTATGGGGTAGATTTTTAATTTTAGTCAAACTCAAACCTAATATTTATGAATAAATGATTTAAACATTCGAACTTTTTGTAACTAACAATACACAAGTAAACAATGCAATCGAATAGTGCGTTGTATTTCGGCTCCTTTGTCGGTTATCTTTACGTATATTAAAGGCGCCGCTCAATACGAATTTTTACCTCTAAGCTATTAAAAATCGCTTTCTATGTGAAAAATATTACAAGCAAATTGACTCACTGATGGCATATTCTACAAGCACAAAGCTGTGAAATTGGTTATAGATTTTTAGGTCGATTCTTGTTATTGTTAATTATGTACGTTGGTATTAGCTCGTGACATCGCAGGCTTAGTTAAAACGACGATGGATTCCCAGCTGTGGGACGTACTATATATACTTATAATAAAATACACTTTATAATATTTTTCGCATTAGCTAAATTAAGTATTTCTCTTTGTAACACAAGCAAACTTAAACCGATTAAATGGCCTTAATAACGCCTGCAGCAAAATTACACTATAAGGGTTCAGTTTATATATATAAAATCGCTAAAACGTTAAAGTTTTGTTTATTATGACTCAACTACAGGACATATTATCACTTGGTTCATTTTTGGGACGAACTAATAACATACTGTGACGTGTGATCAATATGATATGGTGCAAATAAATGTGCCTCTGTGTATATAATAAAAAGTAGTTTAAGCATGTTCTACCTGTATTTACAATACTAGGTTCCGCTGTTGATGGCTCACGACACATAACAATAAAAATATGAATACGAAATGTTCCTATGAACGATACAATAATAATTTACGTTCATAAATTCAAGTATTGAGAATAGTAATATCAAAGTACTCCGACGCGTTTTTAATTTTATTCGTTTAATTTATTACGCACTACACTGCGTAGTTAATACACATATACGATGTCTGAAGTATTCATAGTAATATGTATTACAAAAAAATATGTATTAACAAAACCAAAGTGATAAATACCAGAGATTACATTAAAGAACTAAAAACAAATATATAATGTTGCGTGCATACGTGTGAACATTATTTTCTACGTTTATTATTACAGAATAAGCTTTATTTTAGTGCGACACGTGACGAAGTAAACAAAGGGAACTTGAAAGTTACCGGTAACCACGACGAAGCCGTGAAAGCGCTCTGTCTACCCGATGTCTGCACCGCGACTACGCGTGAATGTCATATAATAGCAAGCTACACTACTGTTGGGTCGCGACTATAATTGACACGCGATGCCGAAATCTTCTGAGAATTTCGATAAAATGAATTATTCTTTACCTATTGTCACAAGTCATTTACTAATTATACGTTAAAATGTATAATGACTGCGTTGATGACAAAATAATAATCGAAAAATAAATATTAAAATATATATCAATTAAATTAAAGAACGCTAAAATATGATTTAATTATATATAGGTAAGCCACCGAGTATGAATGAACATGACGTTAATAAATTAATTATTTTATAAAATTCAATCAAGTATCGAATTAAATAGAGGAAAAAGATATTGATTTAAATATATTCTAAATGTTAAAATCGATTATACAGACATAACGCTTAATTTGATTATAATATATTTTAAACTTTAACAGTTTTGAACGTCGTACGCCGTATTAGTAGTTTTATTCTAATATATTATATATTTCTTAAATATTATTCAATCTTAGCTGATGATCCCGGTTTTATATTTGAACAAGCGCCACTGATCTTTTATTCGCCTCGTGTTCGATAGTGAAGAAAAATCGGGATGAAACCCACACGTGACACGAAGCCTGCAATGGCTTAATAAGCTCAAAACCTCGTCACAGAGAGAAGACCAGGACTCCCCATTCGCACTATAATAATATTATCAAACAAACATTTATTATTTTTGTTTAAAAAATCTTTAAAATAAATCTGACATTAACACTGATTTTCCCAAACCGATTGTACGAGTATAAATCGCAAAGAAAAAAAAACGTGTTCGACCACCCATAATGGTTGTAGCAACTATTTTTCCATCTCTTTTACACCCACGCGGTCAGCATACTTTGTCTTTATCTATCGTTTGACTATTATTATCTTTGCTATTTAGGGGTGGTCCTTTTTTAAATCTATGTACTACATTAATTTATTACCAAAGTTAAACAAGAAAACTATTTCAATTAATTTATAAGCACTTTATCTTAGTACTGGTTAAAATTAAAAAGAATACGTAATAATTTTTATCCTTTTTAATTATATATTTGATCTCTTTAGAACCTTTTGATTTTCTGGAATAAAAAGTATGATGGAAAATATCACAAAATAATATTATTATATATATAAAAAGAAGGGTACAATGAAAAGGCGTTCGATTTTTAAACTTAAATGAACGCGTTTTATAAACAGCAATAACTTACATATAAAAAAAATTATACTTAATTTAAATTATTAAATATTGGTGAACAAAAAATAATTTGTTTTAGTTTTTTATGGTTTTTTTTAAATATATTTGATATGGTTTAAATGGTGTATCATTGATTAAATTTATTATTTGTATTTATTCAATGCAATATATAACGATAAATGTGTGCAAAATTTCATTTAAAATCATCTAATGATCTTTGTAAATAATATACAGCGAATAGTTTATTATAAAACCCATTCCATTTTTTTATACATTGTAGAGATTAATAATACGTTTTTAAATATAAATTATAGTTATAATTTGACTATATTTTAATATTCTTCAGTGCCTAGTTTAATTATGCAAATATACCCGTAAAAGTAGATTAAATAGGATTACTCACAGATTATGAAACGAAAGGCAGATGGAGCGCGCGGAGCATTATAGTAAAAGCGAATACAAAATCAAAAGCTAATGTAATTTCTCGGTCGTTGGTGAAGTAATTAAAAGTTTGTTTATACACTAATTAATAATTAAATGACAGCGCTTTTGATGTACCGAAAAACAACCGAGTCGAGATTAGACTTAGATCCGCTTTTGATTTTGTATTCGATTTTGTTGCTTCACTATTAAGTTCGGCGCGCCCTATCTCCTGTTTCATAATCTACGGGATTACTTTTGTGTACATGTTGAATTCACAACGAAGATAGTGCGGGCAGCAGTTATTATCTTTGAATATGCTGAAGGGTTGTGGCTTCTATAATAACACTGCAAACACGGTTTTCGCTAAAGGCGAGTTCACCTTTTGTGTGAAAATTTACTCAGAACGTTTCGTCGGAGTTACAGTTTGTTTACGTTTATATGCCTTTGTTCGTGTCCTGTACTTTGAATTCTATACAGTAAAATATAATGACCACGTAAGTAATATATTTAAGACAAGTGGTCGCCTACGGTTTCGCTCGCGTAAGTACGTTACGTCTACGCCATTCCTTAATATGCTTTCTAAATACCAAATTTCATCAAACTCGGTTCAGTGGTTTGTGCAAAAGATAAATAGATATACAGACAGACAGGGTTACTTTCACATTTATAATATTAGTATAGAAGTGTATTCATATGTGTTTCGTGCATATTTTTTTCTTCTCTTGTTACCTTAATTTTTAATTTATTTTTATTTATAGGGCTCGACGTAAGTTCACGGAAAATAATCGTCTGACAAATCGAGGTGACAAAGGCACTGAGCTGTTTTTTCTTATCCTATTAATTATTTTATATATGTAGATAAAACTCCGGGAATTTTATTTACTTCCCGTTCGTTGCGCCACCTACCATGTACAGCCCAAACCAGCCCGCTTAAGCACAAAAAAAAATGGAAAGCGGTCCAACAGTGTAAATAATATATTTTCTCTATAGTTAAATTTTATGTTTATGTTCATTCGAAAAAAGATTTGAAATGTAAATAGTAATATTACACTACGTACACGAAGTGAAGTTTAACAATAAAAGCGCAGTTATTCCTTTATTAGTGTGAACACGTGTGTTTCAGGGTCCAGGCTGTGGTTGGTACGGACTACTTACAAAGTACGAAGTGCTCGATACAATATCTACGTCTGAATATTCTAAAAGTAGACTTTAGGCAAGTTACAGACTATAATAATAATACTTTTATTTTAGAAGGTTTGGCACAGAATATATAAATAACTTATATTATATTCTCTACAATATCGCTCGTGTTTTGTTTTTGTTGATACTCAAGATATTTGGCTGATTCTCAAAAAAAAAATCGAAATTGTTGTCCTTGCTGATTTTTATAAAATTGGACTGAAAATTAAAATTAAGAAGATTCTCTCATGAAACCACATCACTGGGTGCACCAAATTATGAATTAATTTTGTTTTCATTATTATAAATAAAAAACATATTCTTAAATATACACTTCAAAAATCATACCCTCATCGTGTCCCAAGTACCGAAATTTAAAACATTTTCAAATATATTCCATGACTTTCCTAATTTTTTTTAAATAATAAATTTTTTTTATTAATTTATAACAACATTGTCTTTTTAAAAATGAATATTTGTTGGCAAAAGACACTAAGGGAGAAACACAAATTAACTTTTTTAATGTGTCCTTAAAAAGTGAATCATTCCCTCGTAGCTTAAATGACAGTGAAATTAGAGCGAAATTTTAAATCAAATTGAATGCAGCGTTATATTTTTAGTAATGTGGCAGCACTGCTATAAAAATAATATGGCGAACTTGAGTGTCAGTGATAAACAGTACTGTTAAATTTACTTTAAAGTTCTAATTATTCTAATTTACATTTTCTCCTTTCATTTCCTCACACCGTTTTAAGAAAAGGTAATAGTTTGTTTTTTCATTATAATCTACTTATTGTATGTGTTTTTAGGGGTATTTAATTAGTATGTATTGGCATAAAAAAGTAACGTCATGTTCACAGCTTTTTTATACGTAACGTTTTATTTCGTCATTCCCTCCCACTCATTCCCTCATACGATTTGTAGGTGAGGCAATGACAGGGATGTGAGGGAATGATAGATATTTTAATAAATTCGGTAAATTCAGGGTTGTATGTTTTTTAGGGCGATATAAGAAAGACATGGCAAGAAAAAAGAAAGTCACAGAAGCAGAAGCTAAATTCAAGAAGAAGGAATACGACAGAAAAAGAAGGGAAAAAATGAAAAGTGATTCTCAATCTTTAGAAACGCTTCGAGAAAAGGAGAGAATTAAATATCTTAAGAAAAAAGAGAAAGGTCAAGTGATGACCTTTCTCTTTTTTCTTAAGATATAAGATAGCCTGTAAGTAATATGAAAAACGGCAAAAAAGAAAACAATGAAGAATAAATAGTTCAGTTTATAGAAAAAAGAAAGAAAATTTACATAAAAAATTGTCAACGTTAATGAGTAATACGCTACCTGATAGTCCAATAGCATTTGTAGAACTTGCTCCTCAAAACAACGCTATTAATAGATATGCGTTTGCTTCGCGACGGCGAAGATAGTTAAGAAAACGTCGTCCAATATTATACGCCAAAATATATAAATTAGAAAAGAAATTGAAAAAAGTTAAAAGAAGAGAGAAATATAGAAAAATGTGCATGAGAATAAAAAATCAACATAAAATATCATCACCAGAGGCTAAAGTAGATTCATTTCTAAAAAACACAAAGGTGCCGATTATTGTTAAAAAGAAACTTATTTATTCTGAAATACTTATTAAAGAATTAACTGAATCTTATAGAAGATTAAAAACCCATAAAGCAAAACAGGACTACTATAAAAGTTTTAAATTAGATCTTTTAAGGAAGAAAATATTGTCATACTTATCAAATTCTTTTTACAAAAATCAAAGGTATAAAACAGGAAGAACTTGTAGGAAACTCAGCTAAAAAATGTTAAAAGTAAAGCAAGATGTCGCGGATTTTTTAGAGAAAGATGAAAATTCTAGAATGTGTCCCGGAAAAAGAGATTTTGTGAGATTGAGAAAAGTATTAAAGCAAAAGCGTTTGCTCACTGACACACTGAGTAACTAGCACAAAAAGTTTTTGACTTCTGTCACCTACAAATTAAGTTTGTCGACGTTCTGTAGATTTAGACCATTTAATGTTACTTGGGCAAACATTAACAAACGGGACCCTTGCAAACGTATTATCCACGCAAATACAGAGCTAATTGTTGCTAAATTAGACGAAAAGAAGACACTACTCTATAACAATATACCGAGGATGCTAGCAGCTATAACATGTGATATTTACAGTACAAAATGCTTATTTAAAGAATGCTTTACCTGTAAGGATAAGGCCCTCGAGTATTATCTTCCAGAGTCAGATAAACTAGTTATTTATCAGCAATGGATGTACGAAACTACAATAAATGAGAAGGATGGAAAAGCTAAAAAATTGCGTAAACCTATAAAAAAAAATACATCTACTACCCTTAAAAAACTGACTGTTACATTAGAAAATACATTGCCATCATTTCTTAAATATACTGGTAATATAGCACACCAATATCAAGCTATAACGCAATTAAAGAAGAATGTATCAGACAAGGATGTGTTAATTCATATAGACTTCAGCGAAAATTACTCCTGTAAATACAGTGAAGAAATTCAAGCGGTTCATTTTGGCGGTGGTAGACAGCAAGTTACCCTCCATATAGGTGTTTTATATATAATAAATTCCGATAATGTCGTTAAAGCTCAATCTTTTTGTACTCTATCTTCTAATAATCGCCATGATTCAATGACAGTGTGGGCTCATCTAAGACCAATATTCAAATGGCTAAAAGATAAAAAACCAAACCTCAACACTGTCCTGACATTGTCTTCTAAGTGATAGTCTAGTTAACCAATACAAAAACAAATTTATATTCCATGTAGTCTCTCATCATTTGGAACTATTTTTCTCAGATATCACATATTTTTCATGGAACTATTCGGAACCAGGCCACGGAAAAGGGGCTCCAGATGGTGTAGGTGGAACGTTAAAAAGGTCTGCTGATCAAGCTGTGGCTCAAGGATAAGTCATAACAGATTTGACTCTTTTAAAAGAAATTCTGGTTTCAAAATGTCCCTCAATAATGCTTTTTGATGTAAGTACAGCGGACTTTGATAGAACAGATAATTTAATTAAGGAATCTGGTTCAATTTATACATTCCGCGGTACTCAAAGAATTAGACAATTTATTTTCTTGAATAATATGCTCGAGTTCAGAACACTATCTTGTTTTGACTGCTTTAAAAAATGTCAATATTTTCACCTCAGTTATTATAAAGACTGTAAGTCTTTTAATATCAACACACTAAGAGTAGCGACACGACATACAGAATCAATGTTAAAGCCAACACATGCAGTACAAACTTTAACAAGCACCTGTGTACAAAATACTAGTATTTATGGATATTAAGTTGGTAATCATGTTCTCGCAAAATGGGATGGTGATGTTTATCTGGGTGAAATCCTTTCAAGTTTTTTGGCAAGATGTTCTTCAAAAAATGGATCCCCCAAAGTTGATTAAAAAAGGCTGTTACTTTGTGAAAGAAATATATAGTAACTTTTAAGTCAAAAGTCAGGAAAGACTGAAAAGTAATTTATGAATAGACTGATATGTCATATTCGTTGGTAGAAGTGCCATTTATGTTGTTTTTTATAGTACTTACGGATAAAAATGAACATATTCGAAACTTTATTAAATATATTTAGTTAAAGTAGTAAAATAATTAAAAAACTGGAGTTAACACTGTAATTTTTGTTCGACAATATTGTTACTCTGTTATCTATTGTAGGAATTAAAATTTTGCAATAAAAAAAGTTAATTGAGATATTAAATAACATTTTATTTTCAATTAATCTGTAATAAAAATCATTCCCTCACTGTGCTGTCATTCACTCATTTTTCATTTAAGTTACAAACCCCCATAACCCCCTTGAAACTCAAAAATGTTGGGGACCAGTACAATCCTTAAGACAATTACACTATACTCTTTTATAATTTCAATAGAAATTGTATAATAATAATAAAAATATTCCACGATATTAATAATATCTTGTTTCGAAACAAAAGTGCAGAACCTGTTTATTTTACATAAATTAAATAAACTGTTATACTAAATATATAGCGAAATACAATGAATTTTAAAACGAACTTCAGAATTTTAAATTTTTAACTATGCATTATAATTTAAAAATCGAAGGTATATTATTATTTATAAGGCCTTAAAATAAACGCACGTCCGATATTAATTTATTTAATTTTAACATAATCCGTTGTTCTAATACAGTATGTAGGTAGAACCTAATATGGAAGTCAATTAATCATAGCCCAAGTTAACGTGAGGCGGCTAACTAACCCGAGGCAGTAATCACTGCACTGTTGCAAGCCGCCATGCAATATCGCGTTTGAAAAAAAAGATAACCGTGATTAGTAGTTAAGACTCATAACAAATGCTTATATGACTTATAAGAATTTTAAATTATTAGTTTTATATTCGTTTTATATTTTTTTATAAATTTATTTTGGCGCATGTTAAAATTTACACGTTTTAATTATGTTACAATATTTTCGTATATACATTTACAATACAAATACAATGTGGGTACTTTGAATATATATTAAATATATATTCTACATTTGTAATATTCATTTGATATTTAAATTTGTACACTTTGGAATAATGAATTACCCTTACTTACTCATCAGATATTCTACCGCCAAACAGAAATAATTAGTATTGTTGTGTTCCGGTTTGAAGGGTGAGTGAGCCAGTGCAACTACAAACGCAAGGCACATCCTAGTTTGCCAGATTGGTGGCGCATTGGCAATATAAGGAATGGTTAATTTTTCTTACCATCAGGTGACCTATTTGCCCGCCCGTCCGCCTACCTATATCATAAAATTAAAAAATATATATCTACTAACGAATATATTTCAGTTATTTATGTTACTTGGATACCATACAAAATCACACTTTAATTGGAGTAACAGTTAATACTCGTAATATATTTATATATAATATTTGGCTACGTTAGACAAATACCTCACATCCTGTTAAAGAGACCTTATTCCACCTCATTGTTTTACAGCGGGCCGATGGTTATACAAACTTGACACTACTGTATTTGACACAGGCAGGCTTCCTCACGACGTTTTAATTGAGCGCCGAGCACGAGATAATTATAAATACTTAAGTATAAATTAAGTACGTGAAATCCCAATGATGCGTCCAGAGATACGAACCCGCGATCTTTAGTTAAGATAAACGAGTTTTTACTTTACGTTATAATAGTATAATGTAACTCTTTGATACAATCCGATTAGTTAAATATTTGTTTTTTATTTAATTGGGAAATAATAAAATATATTGATATTCAATAAATTTTGTTTGATTTTAAATCATTCAATAAATCCTTATATTATTATAATGTATCATTAAATTATTTTAATTGAGGTTCTATTCCAAAAATATTGTCGGCTGTCTTGATCTCGTGTGGTCTGTAGACATGACTTATTCGTAACCTTCAGAGATCTGCAGGAAATACGGCAAAACGATTTAAATTTTTATAAAATATAAACTCAAATGTTTTTATGAATCATCGGCCATTAAACATTATTTCGGACAATGTTAACATTCTTACTGAACAATCACCTAACATATTTTAATATAATACTAGCTACTCCACGCGGTTAAACCTTACCGTGAGCTCTTGTACCTTAATGTAATATAATAAATATGTATTTATATTATAATAACAAACAAGGGGGTAAAATTTGTTTGTTTGTATGTATGTAGGGGGTAATCCTCGGAAATAACGATGCAAATTAAAAAAAAAAATCTCTGATAGAAAACTAAATTATTCCTGAGTGATAAAGGGTATTAGATTTTTTTTATCATATCATTTTCTTTGTTAATAAACTGCACCCCAGCGAAACGGGGCGGGTCGCTAGTCTTCTAACAAAAGACAATTGAAGCTCTTTCTATAATACGAGTAAAATAAGTTATCCTGTGCAATTTTAAATTAATTTTTATAAGATGTGCTACCTACCGATCTATTCGTTGTACAAAACGCCAAGCGTATTATCACGAGTTTATTTAAATATGTTAAAATATTTCTAAAACTTATTTAAAAATAGCACAGGATTATTTATTGGTTCGTATGTCAACTTGTAAAAGGTAAATAAATATTTTGCTGTATAAAATGTATAAAATCTATATGTTATTTCTGGATTATAGCCTCTAAATATAATCTTAGTTTCAGGCACAATTGTCTTTATATTTTCCTCTTTTTACAAACATATTAAAATTCAATGTGAACTTACATTTCTATAAGAGAATATTATAGTATGCAGTTTATATCAATCTTTCGATACACTTTTTGGAAACATACTATATCAATCGCAGTAGAACTTTTCCCTAAAATAAACACAAAAGTTTTTATATAATAATATAAATATAACTCTCGTAATCTAAGTATTATGTATGACTTTTTTTTCATTTCTACAAAAATCAATCTACTTTTGAACTCAAGTTGACTATATTTTTTAAGCTTGACTTTATCTTGTTGAGAATTAATATTGTAATATATTAATATTTGTGAACATATTTAATTTGTTTTGTTATAAACAGAGAAGAAAAAATATGTGATGTACATTGCAAAAAAAAATAGTAAATCTGCCGATGCCATTATAAGTAAAACCTTGCAGAACCAAAATTTCAATATCAGATCGTGGATACCGGATTTTTATAATATTATTCGTATACGCGAGCGGTATTACAATGTCGACTAGTGGTCTAAATAATGTTATTTGAAGGTGGCTAACAGCCTGTCTGTGTGGTCTTAAATAATGCAAGCTTATAATAAAAGATCACGCATCAGAAATTCAAATTAAGCAATTGATGTGGATAATACTTTTTAAATGGTAAGACAATTAATTCTTACAGTAAATATAATTATAAAAGATCAATATGGTTATTAATTTTACATATATTTTGCATATCTGATCAAACAAGTTAATCTTTTGCAATTTTTGCATAAATTGCAAGGTGCCGTCTAGTCTTATTTGCAAGAAAAAAGACAATAACTTCTTAGTTTAGTGTTTTGATGAGTATGCATGTGTGTGTGTCTGTGTATGTGTGTAATAAGAATAATATTTGAAAATAGTATCAATTGTAAATTTGTTCCTTCGTTAAAATATTCGTCTAAAAAAACGTATGGACAAACAAATTCGCAAAGATAAAAAGAAGTATAACATGATCGATACAGTAATACATTATAATCGAGAAAAAAAATGTTTTACGAATTCGTTCACATTAAGGGTCATCGAGAAGAATTTTTATATTATTTTTAATCATTAAATTGTCTGTCAGAAACCAACAAAGCGTTCTGCGTGGGCACCAATGACCTATGAGTAACCGTGTTTTTATTACTTTAGTTACAAATAACTTTACAATGTGACCACAATGTGTTATATTTCTAAAAGACTGAAGGTAAAACATTTATTAGGACAAAATAATAAATAAATCTTATTATACATTAAAAGAATACTTTTTTAGAAAAAAAAACGCCTGGATATAGGCTCGGATTCCATCAGAGGACACTAGTTATTGTGAAAAACAGCATTTTAAATCAGTGTATTTGAAAAGAGCAACTATGCGAGTTTCTTGCCGTTTCTTCTCGCTAGAGGCTGCTTTCCGAAACGGTGGTAGTGTTTAAATATTGACGATTCAAAATTGATTTGAAAACTAATTTTCGGCACAAGGGTCTGTCTCACGATATTTTCTTCTTTATGCAACTATTAGTTTGTATATCTGTCTTACTCACTGAGTTACTCTCGAATTTTTATAATATATAAGTAACTCTGTCTGTATGCTGTTGTTCTTTCACCGCCACTGAACCGAATTTGATTACATTTAGTAAGGAAAGAGATTGATGTCCAGAGACTACTTTTTATGCCTAACCTAACCTACCGAACAGCCCCTAAAACGCGAGCGAAGCCGCGGTTGACAACTAGTTTGTGTATATTTATGAAACTCAAATAATTCATTTACTTCGTGTTCTTTGTTCTATACTTGCTATTTTACCTTTTCTAGTTACAAAATAAGTCATTATTTAAATATTTAATCAATTACTTAGTATTATTGGTATTACTAATATGGTAGATGTTAGTAGTAACTAAAAGATATTAAATATATCTTCCGTAATGTAATGAGATGTTTATATCATAACCACCATTCATAATAGTTCAATAACGTAGCTGTATTAAAATCGCAGGTTTGACCTGAATCTTTAGAGCGTAAAGTAAGAACTAATATTATATCATATACACGAATGATAATATTTATAGAATTTAAACCAGCTCCGCGGGTCACATGAGCCACGTGTAGTAACACGCAGTCCACGTTTCGACAACGCATGCCTGACGTTAATGTGGAACTCACTTGCAAAAGTGTCACGATTAACTGGAGGGACGAATGAAATTATTAATATTTCTTCAAATATAACGGTCATTGTGTATTAATAAATAACACTATTAAAATAAGAAGAGAATATCTGACCCGTAGACGACCGTATTGACGAAAAATAATTATGCTTCTAATTTTAATTCATAAATAATTCTAAAACCGGTTCTCAGGTTTTGTAGGAACGCAAAAATCACATCCCGTACCAACATCTAATTAAAGTAAGGGTTAGCGATGGACGTACCATTGATTCTTATGAAACATGACCCGCATACGTTTGTCTATTGCGAACATAACGTCCTACCTTTTCGTTCATTCGAACCCCTTCGTCACTATGTTTTTAATGCTAATTAAAGTATAACAGCTACCTTGTTCTAAATAACCATGAAATTCTGCTTAAATAAATTGATAGAAATGGTTTGCATTGAATATAGTTATTTATTCACATAATAAGATCAGACAAAAAATATATTTAACAGCATCATTATTCCTAAACATTAGTCGTGATTAAAATAAGCAGATTCGATTTTTTTAATCAAAACTATTTTCAAAACAAAGGGGAATAATTTTATTTCATTTGCTTTTTAGTATTGTTCCATTTTGATTCTCATGGACTACTCATCAGATCACCTACAGTATAAGTGCAAATGCAGGGTTTTTTCGAAGAAGTACAATCTAAGAATGAAACTTTCCCCTTTATGAAGTAGATGTATCAAGCGGGCCCATTCGCACTAAAGAATTACAGGAACGGCTAAACGGCAATGATCATGTTCGATTTGGTTGCGATAAAATGACGTTTTGTTAGTGGAATTGACCTCCTGATTTTTTGTTAAATATTTAATGCTGCGGTTAAAAATGATTAAAACTTCCTTTTAGTTCCTTAATATATTAAGCTATCTAGTATTAAGAAATATTGATTCAAATATGACTTATATTACCGAATTTAACCGTAATACTTTGCATCTTTATAATACGCACAGAGATAAATAAAAAATATGGATGTTATAGCCTTCCATTTACTAAATCTCATCTTTAAACCGTATAAAATAAAGTTGCTTTTCGCGTAATACAGCATAATAGATTTTTAGCGGTCTTTACCATTCATTACATAATTTCGTCGGTGATGTATGAGCGAATAATAGGTTAATATTTAATTTGATGCAAATAGATAGATTGTATGTTTTGTTATCTTATCGTCAGACGCTGTTACGGTACTTTTCCTAACTTGGCTTGCGCTTTGATAACTATAAGAGATACATCGAACTATTTCCTTCTAAATGATATGAATCGATCCTTTATAGATAACTCACAGTAACAATTAAAAAAAGACGGCTTTGCTTTTTTTAAAATACGTTTTTAATAATAATTTGCTAGTGATATTTATTATGATACTTCAGAATATTTGCTTATAATTCATTATCAAATAATGTCATAGGGTTAACGAACTACTTTCCCGAGTTAGCGAGAGTTGGAGAGCTTTTTGCCTATAAATACAGGCATTTGTGTAGTATATTGCACTATTTCAAACCACATGGTTACCCTAATGTTCCGAGTTGTAATCTCCATATTATTACCTACTTTCGTGGTTTGATCATTTCATCGGAAGCGATTAAATATCTCAAAGCTTATTGCCAATTATATTCCACAAAAACATTCTGAAAAATATATCAATCGACATAATTATATATTTTCAGGTACAAATAAACTATAACGTTGCGGAAACTTAATAAGGGAATAGTAAATTTCTTTCTTTGTCCTATAAAACATATGGAAATATTGATATGTATTATACATTTCAGTTTATCAGACTCAGCAAAACGAGTGGCAATTTTATTTACAGTGAACATTAAAATTACAATTCTATATATATGAATGATGACGTGAGTAAATTTTCAAGGTTGAACATCAAAGCAACATTTTCACATCTAACATTTAAAAGTGATCAGTTTAAAATTTTAAAATTAACGTCACTGTTATATAAACTATGATTTACATAACTAAAAATTACTAAAATTTCTTCGTAGATAACTATTTAAAAATCGCATTAATTTTTTCAAATCGTTCTAATATATTCTAAGAAAAAAAATAAACTTTGTGTATAGCTTCTTTGCTATAGTCAACTTAAAATTTCATTAAAAAAAAAACAATACCATGCTTTATCGCCTATTGTTGTTCTGAGCAGAATCGGAACAATGTTATAAGTCTGCCGTTTACAATTGACTAAGTATATGACTGTTCTTAATAACTGTTTAGAAAATATACATTATTAGAAATAATATATTTTATTACATAAATAAATAATTTTAAAGTTTTAGGGTACACTGCAATTTGTATACGATTTTGGCTTAAAAATTACATTTTGTTATTGTATTTCTTATAAATGCTTATTTATTTAATCATTTTGAGATCCATATGATATTTGTTTCATTAAGTATATTTGAATACAAACAAAGTCGAAATTATCTTTTTTATAAATGGTCGAATTATAAGAATAACCTATTAAGATCGCTGTCCTTGAATCACAGACGACCTTAGGGCACAGCGCTCAAGTTATGCATAAGGAATCAAACGTTAAATTGGGGCTGGTACAAAAACTGGTTGGTTCACTTTTGCGTGGTGACGTCAGGCGGCCGCAACGCGCTCGCTTCCGATCCGATCTTCATAGAATTGTAGAAAACGACAGTTTCATAGCTGTTTCCTAACTCGGCCAAGAGACGTATAACGTGTTTTCTACGTAGTATTTTTAAGGATCATTTTATAAAAAATGTTAAGAAATTTCTTCTACTACCATTTTTTGCTTTAAATATTTACCTTTAAAGGAAAGTTCATAAATGTTATATTATTTACATATATTCTAGTAAGAGGATGCATGTTTCAATAAGTTTCATACAACGTTAATATTAAAATTCAACGGACTTTTGTTCTTTACCTCAATTTGAACGACAGCGATTACTTTGAAAATATTTTATTTCACAGATTACACAAAGGCACTTATAATACAATTGTACTATAATTTAGTTCTGTAATTATTGTATCACTTGTATTTACTTGGAGGGCTCTGTGTGAGTCCCTCTAGTTAGGTACCACCCAATCGTAAGATATTCTACCGCCAAACTATATAAAATACTTAATATTGTTGTGTTCCGGTTTAAAGGATGAGTGAGCCAATGAGCCAAAATACAGGCACAAGGGACATAACATCTTGACTCTAAAGGTCGGTTGCGGATTGACGATATAAGGAATGCTTAATATTTCTTACAGCGCCAATGTCTTTGTGCGGTGGTAACCACAATCAATCGGATGGCCTATCATATCTATCGCCTACCTTTATTAAAAAAGAAAATACTGTAAAATAATACATTCATGAAAAAACAATGAAAGTTTAGCATCTTTCTATTGTTTCACACGTCGTTCATACGTTTTATAATTTTAAATTTAATCAGTTATTGTTGGCGCATGCGTTATGGCTATGACATAGTATTTATTTATTTTTATCAGTAGATATAAATGTAACTAATGTAAAGATGTTACCTTCAATGAATAATAAGTAGCTCGTTAGTGAATTTGGATAATTTACAAAAAAAATTATATTAAAGAATTGATTTACTTGCCCAAGAGGAATTAACTAATGCCACTTAAAACGTAATCGACGTCCCTTACGAACTCTCTAAGTTTAAATAGACTTTGAATTCTGTTTTTTTTTATTTTTATTTTTAAACATGAACTAAGTATTTGTTGGGTTATATAATACTTCTAATCCTTATTCCGTAGTTTTCGGTAAATACAATTATTATTTGTATATAATATTTAGAGTTATGATAAATTTATCTGATACATCTTATGGTTATTCGGTTGTACGTATAGTAGAACGTTTCTTATGATATAAGTTGGTGGTCGGGCCACCTGATGGTAAGTGGTTACCACCGCCCATAGATATAAGCGCTGAAAGAAATATTAACTATTCCTCACATCAAAAATGCGCCACCAACATTTGGAACTAAAATGTTATATCTCTTATGCCAGTAGTTGCACTGGCTCGCTCACCCTTCAAACCGGAACACAACGATACTAAGTATTGCTGCTTGGCGGTAGAATTTGTGATAAGTGATACCTACACCTTGCACAAAGCCCTACTAGCAAGTAAACTAAAGCTCTTCTGTATTTATCTGTCTTTAGTTTAATAAAACATTTATCATACAGAAGAAGCATTATGGTTTCAGCGTCTTCTAGTATTTATAAAGTGTAAATACAGACTAGTCAATTTGAAAGATAAAATATCTAAGTCATATCTAAATATATATTTATTGCTACACTTATAAAATATAAGAGTATGCTTTCCAAACGTATTCCGCTTAAACGAAGTACTTGACGTAAGTGATATTGGCGTAAATCCTATTCCGATGGCAGGAGGCATTAAAAACTTTGACTTTGACTAGACGTGACACTATCATAGCCATAGTCGAGATCAAATATTTATGGTATATATAGATTATAAAAATGGCTTTTTATTATGAATTGCCTAACAGTAAAGCCTTTGACGGCCCGATCCGGAATTCGACCCGGTCACGGTTACTGCAGCCATAAAAGCTAGCCACTAGAGCAAAAAGGCCGTTTCCATGTAGAATTTGAGATAAAACAAGGGTTACTGTAATGTTAATACACCAATTACAAAACATTAAGATGTTATACTCATGAAGATTTAGATTGGGTTAGAAGTAATAACAAGGATAATATAAATATTTGTAATTGCTATAAGTGATATTCAATACACATGAAATCTATTAAAAATAGTGAAATATAGTTCATAATAAATTCTTTGCACTTCAAAACGAACCTTATGACAATCATCTGGATGTCACCTGACCCGACTATTTGTAGGAAGTAGAATTAGTATTAGTAAGAAGTAGTATTAAAATCGACTTTAAGATGCTTTCATAATTACTTTCTTTGATACATTAAAATTTTAACCATAAAGCGTTCTAAAACAAACATAACTTTAGCTTTTGTGTTATGAAAATATTTCATTAGTTTACGATAAGTATTCTTAAATGTAATAAATGAAGTGAACAATATAAGAAAAATATCATAAAATATCTTACTTTATATATTTTTATTTATAGGCTATAAATAACATTCGAACAATATACTTATCCATTCTTGCGTCATCTGATTTAATATTAAATAAGTAAACATAATCTTAATATTTATTAATGTAAGTGTTGTCACATCATTATTATTTTAAAAGGATTAAGTTGGCTGCAACGCCTCGTACTTAGGACGAAAGATACATTAATACATTTTCTCTATATGTTTTTAAGCCCAACATACCCGTCGACCGAGACCATAGTCGAATTATACTTAATTTTATTCATTTCTATTCTGTATTTTCCTACGTATGGTACAAATTTTAAAAGTCTATATGTGTTAAGGTACTTCACATCTGAAGAATATCGACTGATCTTTATCATGAAATGTTTAAAAAGTTTTGTCGCCGAATGCCATGATGGCTTTATATTTATAAAAGTAAATGTCTAAGTTTCCATAATAGTGATAAATACAAGTACAAAGTTAACGCATGTGTTTCATCTCAATGTGGGTCAAGGAACGCGTCCCCTTGCAACCTCCTTGGGATGGCAAGGCCAATCACCATCAGTCGCAATTCTCGTTTTTTCTTCCGAATCAAATCATTTTTATTTACGTATCGCTTGACCAGACCAACTTGGGGTTATCTGGTCATCAACAAGGACAAATTCAGTATTAGCAACCACAATATGAAATGCAAAGAATACATTTTAAATTAATTTCATAAGACAAAAACATCGATTTCGTATCTGTGACAAGAGTACATTTTCAAATTTTAATTTTTATCCTTAATTTTAGAATTATTCATAACAATACAACTTATATTAATTCACGTATAAAGTCTTAACTAACATCTGAGACGTGATTTTATAAATTATAAGCAATAAATGCAAGCAACCAGGGGACAAGATGTATTCAAACTCGTATATGTTTAAGCTAATATTATATGTTTAGCTGATTAACCTGTTAACATTTATCGATATATATCTAACACATCACATATATATATTTTTTAAATGAAGTAGTGTCCACTTTCGGGCGCCATATTGAAATTAGTGTGACGCCATCAAGCTCTTAATAAATAATTATTTTATAATCAGTGTAAGATAAAGACTATTCTAACGATAATTCATTTTTCAAATTATGAAAGGTAGTTGATAAAATTAGCAGGAACAGAACTTTTGGCTTCGCCGTATTCAACTAAAAATATGTAAATTACTAACTCTTATAAAAACCCTATATTAAACACTTATGAACAAGATATAAAATCACGTTTAAACTTGGTATATCTTATACTAATATTAGACGCCAAATTAACGCTGTATGTAACGCTTTCATGACCAAAACACTGAACGGGTCTTTATGAAATTTGGTATTGAGCAAGCATGAACTACTAAACTACTTCTAAAACGCGAGCAAACCCGCGGATGACAACTAGCAACCGATTAAGTATTTTCCATTCGTCATATGCAATATAAACAAGCGGTTATTGCACCAAGACAAACAATTTTCTACGAATCAGTTGTATTTGTTAACCATATTTCCGTTAGGTGTCAAAACGGGCGATGTATTTAACCGCGGCAAGTTATATTATTAAATAAAGACGGGACTAAGATTTGAGAAAGAGTGTTTTGCCAACAAAAATTGCCTTTAGCCTAAGTAACAAAGTTTACCAAAATTTTATATTTATTGCGTTTGTGCACTAAAAATGAACTGTACAGCAAATCTTAAAAATGAACATATTAGCGTTTAATAGCTAATCTACACTAAAAAATGAGAATTTTTATTTCGTATTCCCTTACTGCAAAAGCTTCTAAACCAACATGTACAAAATTTGATGCAGTTAGTTACGGAAAAGGTTTTAGTATATATATATGTAGCAGCTACGTTTCGTAGTTTCATCCTTTAAATTTAGAGAGCGTGAATTTTATATCCTTGTCATATGTATTAAGCGTTCTAACGTAATGTATTTCACATTTCATGTCTCCAAAATGACGAACAGATCTAATGTATTTATTTATTAATTTAAAGCTTAAATTATATAACCAGTAGTTATGTAGCTGGATTTCATGTGTACAATTTATTTTCCATAAGAAGTAAATAAAAAAAATGTAAGGTGCAAATTAATTCTAACGAGACAACAGGTGCATAGGTACTAGAATAACATAGCCTTATTAAGGCTCGGACGTAGTCGAGCACAAATAGTATGCAGTAAACGACACGATTCTGTGTCGCTTACCGCATTAAATAGATACAGACACTCTTACACTGCTTGTTATTTGAATATTTCATGTATTTTGTATATCGACGTTGTTATTGCAACTGGTGAATGTTGGAATAATAATGAAAAATTCATGTTGAAAAACATGTTGCGCACGTCCTTAGAGCTGATATTGGGGCAACGCGTTTACATTTTACACAGATTTATTATTTTCGGTTAAACAATCAATTCATTATAAACGATTTAAATATTTAAAAAAAAAAACAAGTAATTTACGATCGATAAGACTATGTAAACCTTTTATGTAGATTCCTCTTTTCCTTACGTTCTCGTTTGTCTATAAAAATCACGTCGTCTAAAATAAGATTATGCAAGACAAGCTTTATCAATCTTAAAAGCTTGGAGGTTCTATTTTGAATATTTATTAGCTGGCAACCCTATACGCGCTTGACCACGTTCCAGTCTCGCCTAAGTTATAATTGCAAAACGTAATGGCGTCAGCGACACTGACCTCCGACGTCTCAAGTACGAGGGGTCGTTACCTTTGCAGCTCTGCACTCGGTATGCAAGTACTAGTGCAGAGATTTGTTCGCATGTAATACTAGGTGGCGCCATGGTGTCAGTACCGACGATAACGTACGATACTGTTCTAAGTCGAAACAAATAGTTTTTTTATTTTATAATTAAAGAGAACTTTAAATTTTAGGAATTTTCAAATTTTCAGCCATCGCGACTGTTGTATCGGGATGAATATTCACTGTTAATTTTTTTTTAAATACAGTCTTTTGTTCATATATAGTTTTATAAAATTACACAATTACGGTCGGTATTACATCTAAAATTTTATCAAAACTCACACACTGTAACCTATGCAACTTTTAGGATCTTTTAAATCAATATCATAGTATTAAGTCATTTGTGAGTTCAATTGTAGTAAGTCCAATAATTTATACTTCCCATAAATACATCAATTGTATTAATAGAACCCAGGTAACTCAGTGGCTAGAAACTTAATCGAAGATGGCAGGTTCAGGGTCGGGGAAGCAAATGAGGTGTGGGGTACTTAATATATGTTTCAAAATTATCTCTAAATCTCTCGCGTTCGGCGGTGAAAGAAAACATACCGAGAAAATCTGCATAGCTCGAATTTTAATGAAATGCTGCCTGTTGTTGCTAATGTATATCCACCAGCTCACATCGGATCAACGTTTTGGAATACGCTCCAAACCTAACCAAACTAAACTAAACTAAACCAGTGGTAAGGGGACTTTGCCCAGCAGTGGGCTATTGGTTTACGTTGCTTTTTTACTTAAAATGTATGTATGAATGGAGTACGAAATCAACGCAGGCAGAATTACTAAAAACGACGAATTCTTGTTCTATATTTACATAAATCCATTAAGATGAGGAAAAACAAAGGATTGACAACCATCACTTATTGTGTCAGTTTAATAGAATTCGATGACCCTTTAATTTGCTCGGTTTGTCAAATTCACCTTGATCAAATATCAATGACCATTTAACAAGGTCACCGGCCTGGTTCTTTATATAAACAATATATTCTTTTAAATATGTCGAAATTTAGAAATAAAAAAACACAAAGCAACTCTCAACACATTAGAATATTATATTGTGTTAATTAATCCCTCGTTCGTCTTTGCTAACCGCGTTTGATCTCATGCCGTATTCTCTATTATTTAACGAAATATTTTTTTACAAAATTTAATATGCATTTTTAATTCCGTTACATCTATTTTATTTTTTAAATTAATATGTAGGCGGATAAGTGGGTTGCTTGATAGTAAGAAGTCACCACCGCCCATAGACATTGGTGCTGTAAGAAATATTAACCATTCCTTACATCATACCA
Source organism: Vanessa tameamea (assembly GCF_037043105.1). Taxonomy (NCBI): domain Eukaryota; kingdom Metazoa; phylum Arthropoda; class Insecta; order Lepidoptera; family Nymphalidae; genus Vanessa; species Vanessa tameamea. The sequence goes on along the minus strand of NC_087341.1, from coordinate 11,941,912 downwards.
ATGCACCACCAACCTTGGGAGTTACGAATTACAACGTCCCGGAACACAACAGTGCTAAGTACTGCTCTTTAGCGGTAGAATATAAATGATTAGTGGGTGGTACCTACCCGACGGACATGCACAAATCCATCTCTAAAAAAAGAAACGTACATACCTATATACATATTTACACGTTAATAACAAATGAGTGTTATTAAATAAGTAATACATAATTTATGTATATATTTTTATTGTTTCGTATATCACAAAAAGTAAATTTTCCCGTATTGCATAGTATTCTTACTCCAGCTTTATCGAAAATTGTTCATATTTTTCCAAATACAAGGTGTGTGCATTATTATACTTATATAAGATTCATTTTATTATTGCCAGTTCAATAAATAAATCGTCCAAATATTATAATTATCCGTTTGCATCGTACTTAGTTTGTATTATAACGAATGGTTTTTGCATGTTTACTTCACCAGACAGTTAATAAAAAACAAATAATAAAATCTTTATGCAAGTGAATGTCTTGACCGATAAAAATAATGTTTTCGTATTACATTAGAACGTAAATTGTATTTTGCTTGCATATGTCCGGTACATACCTAACTAATGTTTAATAAATATATTTAATGCGACGTAACATAAATAACTTAAGATTTAAATTTAAAAGTATACACGTCATAATAATTGTTATTCTATTTCGAAATACAGTCATACCAACGTATGACTGTTAAAGAATCCAAAACGTTCAAACCCGTTTAGGTTGAAACAGTTGTAAGTACTGATAAATGGGAGATTGTGTTGATTGGTTATTTCTAGAAAATCACATCAAAGATCCCGCCCGCCCACTCGCCGCGTGAATTATGTTATCAAGTATCGTGGATTGTGTGACCGGAAATTAATTAAATACCAAATGGATTTATTTCATACGCAACAGCCTCACATAACTTTAACGTGAATATGAGGAATTTAAAAAGCAAATTCCTGCCTACTATTTTTTCGTCGAGTAAATTTCAGTTACTAGTTTACAGTTTATTTAAATCGAAATAAATTTTACGGATTGAAAATGCCTTACTATCTTTGAGTATCATATATATATGTCTGTATGTATCACATATATATATACTATAGTATAGAGTCACTATAGATGCTTCCGGTGCCGGCCCAGAATAAAATAGAACAGTCCAGGTCAGAGAAATGGAATCGAAATATTGCCCATCGCGCTTTTTTTTTACATAAAATGTTCGTAATTAATTTACTAAGTGTGAGCTTTATGCCCGTCTGGATAGGTACCACCCACTCATCATATATTCTACCGCCAAACAGCAATACGAAGTATTGTTGTGTTTCGATTTGAAGGGCACAAAGGACATTACATCTTAGTCGCCGAGGTTTGTGGAGCATCGGTAGTATAGATACTATGAATATTTCTTACAGTTCTATTTTGGACAGTGGTGACCACAGATCAACCGGTGGCACATTTACCAGTACCTACCTATATGTAACAAAAACAAACCTATGTTCGCGGATATCAATCATAGTAATTCATATCAATATAACTCCTAGACGCGAGATTATATTAAACGCTGATTAAGGATGTCATTTTAAAAATTAAAAAGTAGGAGACAAAGAATGGATAAAATAACTTAAATTATAATTTATAATAATATTATATATGTGAAAGCAACTCTGTCTGTCTGTTGCTCTTTCACGATCAAACCACTAAACCGAATTTGATGATTTTTTTATAAAGCAAGCTTGAATTCCTAAACCGTGAGTAATGCCACGGATGTCAACACGTTTTATGTATTGATAAAAAATCTTCTGTACTTTTAATAAGTAATTGTAACGTATATTTCCATCAACTATTTAATAGGAGAACAAAAATTATAATCCAATACTCAGACAGTCGCTAGCGATAAGAACGGCACGAGTTAGCTCAGATTCAGTATTGACCTTCAGAGGAAAGCGAAACCAGTGGAGGTCAACGAGGCAGTCGGACGCGTTCGCTTTCGTACCAACGCAACGCACACTGTATGATAATCACTAAACTTCACTATTCAACCAACTAAAGTTACTTTACGAAATGTAACTACTTAATATTACCTACATGAGCATTTTAGGTACATTTTATTATGATTAATTAATTTTAAGTAATTAATTAGTATGTATCGTATATTTTATATAAAAGTGGATATATATATTTCTGATTTATATTAATAGTTTTCGACTCTGTTTAATGTTTATGACCCGCTATGAAAGTTTTGCAAATGCAAAGTTTTTATACTATACAGTTTGTTGTAACTCGCCGCGAGATGGCGCTGTAGCACACCAACTTCTATCCCGATCAACGCAAGACACTGCTCAGATTTGCTGTTACAAGTATAATTCTTGTTACTAATTTGTTTTGTTACATAATTTCTACTGCGACTAGTTCGTTTCTTAGCTTATTTTTTTCATAATGACCGATTTTTTTAAATAATTACTTTAAAATAATATAATTATATTATTAAATATTTAGCATATTGACTTTTAAGATAAGTCATAATTTTATTTTATGTTTGCATTTTCAAATGAAACAAGGTAGTGACTAAGAGCCCGTAATAGGCATACTCTTATCTACAATAGGATTGGAGTTTCTTCCACCAGGCTGCTTTAAAGCGAGTTATAATCTAACAAAGAAATCAAGTAAGTGGTGTAAATTTAAATTATTTCAGACTCGTTACATATAATCTTAAAAAGTTATAAAATAGATACTTATGTAATTTTAAATTTATATCGTCTTATAAATCTTAGTCAACACTCACTTTGATTAATATAAATTACGTGATTATTTTTCCTTGGTAACACATCTGTAAATTACCCACAACTTAGGAGGACTTCACTCTTTTCGAAATGTTTTGGAACTAGTTCCACCATCCTAATTCAGCGTGGGTGTTTGACTGATTTAATCTGAAACCTGTAGATTTCCTCAGTATATGTAATGTACTTCCATCACCGTTGAGGACGAAATTAATTATTAACATTAATTGGTTATGATAACACATCGGTATTTGAACTAATAATATACGCTTTTATAATACTGAGTAATATGTAATATGAGTTTTAATAGAAAACGATGAATACTTACGGTCATTGTACATTGTATATGTTACTGTAAAAGCTCGAACTAAGGTAAACCTTAAGATTTTCCAGTAAAACTTAAGATTTATTATTACCGACATGAATTGATAAATGTAAGCATTTATTATAAAGCGAAGACTTTTTCGGAATTTTACCATTCCAACCTAACCTAACATGTAAATCCTAAGATTTACCAAGTGAATGATGGTTAAAGTTCCTATCCCAAAGTTTTATGGACATTTACCATTCATAATCGGTAAATCTTAGGTTTTACTGGAAAGTCTTAAGATTTACCGTAGTTCGAGCTTTTACAGTAACATATATATTAGATCTTATACTAGCTGTCAATACTTCTTACGGGTGAAATTAAGGTATCTTGTTACATTTTAACTATTATTATATAATTAAAAAAAAAATGTAACATGCTTTGTAAAATTTTACGGATAAGGATACACGATCAGGCAAAATATAACTTTAAATCTTGAATTGTTACAAAGAGTCATATATCTTTTATTAGTCGCGTTCGTTTGGAAATTATACGTTTTGCATGATTGCTAAAAGAACGAACAAAAAAAACTGACGCCTTTATTGAATTAGTGTGCGTTTTCTCGATTTAATAGATGTTCACGTTATCTGGGTCAGTAAACGTCTATAGACGTCATATTTATTACTTAGCGATGAGTCTTGTGATTCTCCTGGTGTTTGAGTGTATGAGAAAAATTAGGAGAAAATTACAGAATATGCAAATATTGACTATAAATGCATTAATATTTATTATTTTAACGGCAATACTCAATAATTATTAAAACTACATAAGATCTGCCTGTTTTCTTATCCACAACTAACACAATATTTATATATGTTTGACAGAAAATATAAAATGTTGTGTATTTAAAATATATAAATAATGCTGTAGGTTGTGTTATAATAAAATGTAAAATTACAGGTTTCTGATAAAAAATATGTCTCAAGTAAATATTACATATTATTTATAAATAATTATATTTTATTATTATGATAATATGTCCTGAGTGTAAATAATCATTGTTTTAATAATAATGTACTCTTTTAATAATAGCGTGATATATTATAAAAGTTATATAATATTGTGTAAGTTAAAAGTACTAATATATTTATTAAAATTGCCTCTTAAACTGAAGCTTGATTTATATATACGAGTGTATCTACAGGATAAATGTGCCTGAAATACTTTGAAAGCATTTACACTTATTTTTTATATTATCTGTAATTTAGTCTGTTATTAACTCGTTTTGTACTCGAAATTCACATTTATCTTACAAGCTGCATTCTCGCATTTAAGTTTACTCACTTTGGTTCTAAATTTTGATTCTGTTTATTATGATAATGATGAAGGTTTTTGTACTTTACTTTATTTTTTAGTATAAGTCAACATTAATACTTACGTCTGTACATTATATATAAAATACCTCCAGGTTCATCGCAAATCTTCTAAATCACCAACTCGCCTCAATGGATTACTTGTTTAAAATTTCAGGTTAGTATGTAAAAATTAAACCTATTTTTTTATTTTTACGTTTATTACGATTGAAAATATTATTCACTAGCAACCCACCCCTACTTCACACGGGTGCAATTTATACGGTACGGGTTGCACTCGCAAGTAACATACACAACAGGTTACCAACAGTTTAAAAAAAATAGATATGGTTCATTAGTTCTGCAGGTTACTCTTTACAAACAACCAAATTTGACTTCTTCAAAAGGAATTAACAGCCTCCTTCGATATAAATATGTTTATATGTATGAATATGTAATGTTTATTAATTAAGAATTGAAGTAGTTATCTGTGACCGAGAGTTAAGTCATCGAATTATAAGTAGATCACACAAAAAATATTCTAAGAAACTGATTAAGAATCTGTTTAATTAACTTTGTTATTTTAAATCTTAATGTTTAGAGTTTGGATTAGCTATCTAATAAATTTCGAGAGAACGTTTTTGAATTGGTTCAAAATGCAATCAGCTTCAGATAATAATCGTTACAAATAATAATAAAAAATCTTTTTAACATAGTGTTTGTATAATGTTAAATTATGCTTATTGTAGTAATTGATGTATTTAAAATACATAAAATGTTTAATGTAATATAAATCTAAACTGTTCAAAAAATTGTGATATGCCGTTGATGTCTTTTGTTGGCCTGATGTTATTGATCGAACAAGTTGATGTATCAAACTTAGTTGATATACTTGAACGAAATAAGTATTTGCCTTTTACTTTAAAAGGAATAAGTATTAAATGAGTTAATGCCAGTAATTACAATATCAGGTAAACAATTAAGATCCTTTAAGAGTTCGCCAATTCGATATTTGAATTTTATGTAAAAAAAACTAATTATTGACTATGTCATTTAATGAATATGTATGTATTTAAATTGCAATTTGCTTTGTTAATAATCAATTTCTAATCAATATTCTCCTAAAATAATCTAATCAAAATTCACCATAAAATTATTTTATTTCAGTTTCAGAATTTACTAAATAACCAAATACCTTACCATGTACATATGTATATAAACACTTGTAATACATACACTGGTTTGCGAAGCAACTGATAAAATCAATCAACCTCGCTTGCAATTATGACCAATTGAAGAGTAAAATTGTGATTATTTAAAAGTTTTAATTATATGATTACCTTTGTATGATTTTGACAATCTTTTTTTTTTTTTGTTATTATCAGCGGTCTCGTTTTGACTTACTTATATATTTTTGGAATGTAGGTGTCAACCAAATGATTCGTTTATCCTGGAGGCGATGTCCGTCGTGTCGGCTAATTTAACACAAAAGGTAGGGCATAGCAAGAAATTCGCAATCAGCAGCTGAGGATTGAAGTTGAAATAAAACAACATTTTTTTTACATTAAATTTATATTTACTGACAGACCTGTCACAGGTGACGTGCTACAGCAATAGAGCAATGAAAATATTAGTACAATATTTGTAAACGGAATTCATAATTTGGCCCAATCGTACATACCAATAAATTTATTTACGACAATTGAGCTGAAATTTTGCCAAGTAATATATAATAAAAATTAGTTATAAATATTTTCATCTATAATCATATTAAACATTATTTATTTGGCAAAACCTGAGAATAAATAAAACATCGCATAGCTGTTATTTAGATTAGGTATACGACATTTCCATACGTTAAAATGTCACGTCGCCGATGAAGCGAATCGCAAACGAATCTTACACATTCTCGCATATGGAAATATCAATGCATAGCATAAAACATCAACCGTTCGCTGTGGCGGTGTGACAGATCTGCCACCTATCACTAGAATAAACTATCGAGACTTAACTCTACTATGATTCTAGACAAAGACCAAGTAATCTCAAGTACAATTCGTCGTAGCTTGCTTTGCTACATAATCTAAACTTATATTCAATAAATATTCAGAGGAATCACGTTAAATGCATCAAATTTCACCGGTGACGTCACTTGGCCTTCATCTAGCAACAGTTAAATTTCGCACTACGCTTATAGTAAACAAATAAAAGTAAAACCAATGAAAACGCACGCTGTCAACGTTTCTGCTACAAATGCGTTCAACTTACAAGGGAATAATATTTAAATGAAAACAACATCTTATAGTATTTATCCTCTCAATTTTACTCAATCGAATGTAACAGAAATCATCTGGTAACTGATAATTAAATTAAAACATTATACACAAACATAATCACTGAATCTTACAATTTATCGTCCTTATGTACTATTTTTATAAACTTGAAATCACTACGAACTTATGTCAAAATAAACGTATCGATGGATACAATAATAGAATATGATAAATAACAAATTTACCGTTTAGTATTTACATTAGTTACATCTAACCGACACTACTAGTGCGTGTTTTAAACAGTACAAGAAAGACAAATATGTCTGCTAAAATATATCTGAATCGAGCGTCGGGCCGCCAAGCAACGGGGCCGCCTGCGGTAAATAAAGAAGTTTTTGCTACTTATACATGAAGGCAAGATGAGGTATTCGTTTAGTCGGCGAGGCCCGTCGACCGCGGCCCGCGCCCTCACAACACTCTAAACACTATTACTCGTTATTTGAGGTAGTTAAGTTCCTTATCATGTCATTGTTACAATTATTGCTATGATGAAAATATTTCTGTTATACAAAAATCTTCTCAACAGTCTAGTAAAATTTCAACATATTTTATCTATTATGATATAACGGTTAAATGTTATTCATTTACTTTTATATAATTATATATAATTTATTATTTGTTTTTCGGTACGCAGGCATTCCTAGCCAATAACCTCATGTTTTAATATGTTCCTGTTACTTATGTTTTATTATGAAAATTTGTGTATAAAATCGTAAATAGTTCGTTATCTCCCGCCATCAAATTGTAAAACTGTTTATGAAGTAATTGGCTATTGAGTGCGTACGTTTTGCGACAAGAAGTTTAATATTGTACATAGAAAAAATCCACATTATTAGTAAACTATACTTATTACATTTGTAAATATTATAATAAAGGATGAATCACGTATTCTATTAAAGATATATTCAGTTATATTTTGTTCTGAATTTAACGAGACAATTTAATTTATTTCATTTATTTATTTGTATATATAGTCACTGATGAGGTAGATGAGCATTGTTAGTGTAATTTTATTTGTATAAAAATATTTCTGCAATATAATCAACAGTCAAATACAAACATTATCAAAATTAAGTCGATACAATGTTCATATTGCACTTTATTTTCAATAATTATTCGGTACTAATGAGTATACTACAGAATATATAGCTTCGAGATGAGCTTTCCAAAATATTCAACTTGTTATTCGGAATGACTTACAGTTCATGTACCAAGTGCAACTGAGAACTACTCGTTTTATTTATTACCATTTCGTCACACATGTCACTGCGCGGAGCAACAATTACTTGACCGAACAGATTAGTAAATAACAAGAAAAATGTTTTGAATAGCCGGTGCATTAGGACCGTCTTTTCGTACTTTATCGAGTTAATCCGTCGACCTTTTTTATATATTATGTACAAAGTATTCAATGATGTATCCCTTATTCTTCATTCAGTACCTAAGTCAATTAATAATAATAAACATGATATTTTATTTATTATTATACAAAAACATTTACATTAGTATTAAAATTATTGCTAGAGAATTTAATTATTAGGCTAGAAATCATTAAAGTTAAATTGTTTCGCAACAGACAGTTGGCGGAGTTAATTTGGCAACGTTCAGGAAGACTACTTACCTAACACTAACGAAACAGGAATGTTTAAACTAAATTCGTTCAAATAATATATTGGTAACTTAAATTGGACATAAATTATGATTAATTTTTAAGAAAAATTCCGAATTTCGTCAACTACCTAACAGTTAAAACAAATGTCAACAGACAAAATAATAAAAATAGGAAGCACCGGGAAAACATTAATATAAGTAATAACCAATAGGATAATTTATACCTAAAACAAAAACGACAATTATAACACCTAGTCAAGCTGTGTTGTGGGAACTACCGCGCGTCGAAACAACCGCAGTCGAAGACGACTAACGAAATGCAAACGGAATGGCACATTGTAAGACCTTTTTTACAACAACATCACTTTTTAAAAACAATTATATAGTTGCTATGAACTTCCTTCGAGATCCTATGTCATTAACATTTATCTACATGTTAATTAATTAAGTACATGTCATCATTTGATCAAGATACGTCAAAATATTTTTTTGTCAATTAAAAAACTAATTCATTTTTTTGTAATTAGACTAAAACATATGCAACAAGATATTGTTTGAAATTAAACAAATTAATAAAAATAATTTCCACGGTACTTAGGTAAATAAATGTCTGGCATTGAGTCCCAAATTAAATTATTTACAATAAAACATATTCTAATTAATTCTCCACGACGATGCGCATTCATCAAAAACATTAACAATTATTATTAAAACGTAGTATTTTTTAACTAAAACCGTCTATGGTCCATAATTTACAATTAAAAGATATGTACTGATTAAATGTCGAAAATGACAACCATTCAAATCACCTAATGTAAGAATCACCTGATATTTTTTTATCTAACTAACACTACTATATAATAGTAATTCATATGTTAAATGATATGGATCGGTCTATAAATTATTGCGGAATATCATTCCGACGTCGTGTAATTACATGTTTAGCGCCCAGACACCCAGACATGTAAAGTCACCTTGCACCGAATACAAGGTTAGATTGAATGAACAACAAAAAAAAACAGCTGGCGAACAAAATGCATGCGTCGGAGTCGATCCGCGGCTATGTTGAAAGGACAAACAGATCTATAACATAGTATTATGTTTAAATGTTATTAACTATATAAATATAATTTAATTGTCATTACAAGACTTTTTTCTTTTGAAAATGATATGTGTGAAAAAATTGTAGCTAACGTATTGACCAAAATGACCTAATATATATATTTTGGAAGTCGTTTATGTAGACGGTGACGTCGAAGAGATCGACGATGATGATGACCGCAAGTTCTTTTTCATATGTGTATCAAAATGTTTAACCATATGATCTTTTCTTATAAATCCTTTACCGCAATGATCGCAGGCAAAGGGTTTGCAACCAGAATGCAAACACATATGTCGACGTAGATCTGTCTTGTGGTTAAAAGATTTTGGACATTCATTACATTTAAAGGGCTTATTGTCTGCGTGTTTTAAGTAGTGGCCTTCATACGAAACGTCATCCGAAAATCGTTTGCCACACCGGTCACATTTAAAAGGCTTAGCTCCTGAATGGAACGTTTTATTATGCTGTGTAAGATAACATGCTTTATTGAATAATTTGTCACATTCAAAACATTTATGAACTGTCGCAGGTGCGGCCTTTTTTAATTGATTCCTTTCAGTGAGCGGTGTACTTGGCACCGTCGACGTAATTGAAGGCGAGCCATGGCTTTCATTCTCGGCCTTAGCACTTTCTGGGCTTGCTGGAGACTTCATTTGAGCTCCATAATTTTCTTTATTAGCATAATCCATAATATCTTCTATTTTTAAAATCTGAAGCTCGCTAGAGTCTGTCCTTAAGACGTCATCCTCTCGTTTGATAGTTTTACCTCCTACCGCATAGCCATATGGATATACTTTTATATTATCTGTATTATAACTAAGAACATTTTCCTTATTAGTTTTTGGTGAAAAACTATAATCATAATCTAAAGTTTGACCGCCCATATCAATACCATTGTACTGTATCGGCGAATGGACTGGATCGACAATAATGTAACCGGCGGTAGATTCGTCGGTAACAACTTGACCCCCCACGTTAGGTGATGTAATATAGTTAGAAACATAAACGCTAAAGCTCTGCGTTTGGAGCTGCGAAAAACTCGGCAAGCGTCCGCTAGCAGGCTGATTCGACGTTTCTTGTTCCATAACCTCGACTTCTTCTGGTGCGGATTCACCAAAAGTAGCCGGATTGGCTATAGGCAGATTGTTGATAGCCATATCCATAACGTGGGGGGCCATCCCGTTTGGGTAACTCGGTGCTATAGTCTGCTGAAAATTCTGACCCAAATATAATGGGGTGTGCGTGGGGTCCGGAACCGAAGGCCCCAAAGGATCCGTAGACCTCGGGCTGTATGGATTGACACCCAAATGGCTGAACGGTGGTAGCGTGTGTGCCGTAAGTGTTGGCGTACTCTGAGTTAGAACTGGCGTTGAAATATTGCTGGTTGACACTGATAGCAGGCCCCTCATATGGTGATTTTGTGAAACAGAGGGACCTGCTTCCCCGTTTGGGGGATTCACGCCAGTAGACATTGTAGGCCCTTTTGAGGCTTGAGGATTATCATTTGGATTCCCTATACCCGGCGGTTGACTGCCTATGTTTATGGGATGTGAACCGACTTGATGCTGTAAAGGGTGATTAGCTAAAGGATTATTACTGAAATTATTATCTAAATTACCCTGTTGAAGATGTGTATATGGTGACTTGGACTGCATGGCGAGTACACGATGCGAGCGCTCGAAGTTCTGCGATGTGTAAGGCGATTGTAAAGCGCCTTCATCTACACTTCGACTGTCATCAGATGGGATAGGACTTTGAGTGTTCGAATCAACACTCTGTTGTTGAGCGCGATTTTGTAATGAGTCACGACTTGGATGATGGTGGCTTGAAATTGGCATTGTTGCAGGATCTGGTTGCCCCGATGATCTTACCGCATTTTTATGAAGTGTAGTATTATAGTGCCTTTTTAAATGACCCGAACTAGTAAACCATTTGTTACAGGCTGTACAATTATATGTTTTCGGCCTCCTTGCTTCATTTGATTTCCAATTTGCACCTTTTCCCCCAATAGATGGAAGAGATGATGAAGTAGGATTAGCAGGTTGTGTACTTGTTATTTGAGGCGCTGAAGGTGAATCATATGGTCGATAAGGCGGTTTCATGTCAGAATTAGTTGAAGCGACATTTCCTGAATAATCAGATAATGGTGGCATCTGCACACCTGGATAAATTTTTTGTTCCACATGCATAAAAGGTTTTTGTTCATGATGTACTAAAAATTTTTCTTGTGCGTAACCAAACTTTTGATCAGGGTGAAACATTTTTCCTTCTGCAGTATAAACCTTTTGTTGTTCCGCAAACATTTTCTGGTCTTTAAACAAAGATACGTCTCCATTGAGTTGCGGGTTATTATACAGTTTTTGAGTTTCCCATGGCATCATTGGTACAGTTCTTGTATTAACCTCACGAACTTGTGAATGTGTCTCTTCATAGGGCGTATTCTGTTGATCTCCTTCATTTCCTTGATATACAACTTTCTGTGAGTCTAAGTCAAGTATATCTGATGACTCTTCATGTTCTTCCTTAACTTTTACAGTATCATTTTGATAACCAGAATTATTATATGATTTTCCAGAAAATTGTTGAAAAGGCATAGGTGCTGAAACAGGAGCAGCACTCGTACCTGCGTGCGCCGAATTGCAATGTTCATTAAGCTGGACAGCAGAATCACAAACAAAGCCGCACTTGTCACATTGGTTGGGTGACGGTGATGGTGTTGGTTGATTTAGTGGTTGACCATATAGTGGACTCGACGATGACACTTGTGACACGCGGTCTTGCATATTATAAGGATGGAAGCGATTTGGCTTATGATAATCTTGGTTATATTGAGATTGCTCCCAGTTAATTTGTTCTGTGTGTTGATTTTGTGAAAAATTAGCATGAGAAAAGTTATTACCGAATTGTGCTCCCGGGGAAAAGTTCGTTTGATCCGGGTTTTGATATGGCGATGGAGCACTGTGATAGCTTTGTGGTGTTGCCGGATGCGGAAATTGAACTGTTGTTTCTGGTGTTGCCCGGTGTTGAAACTCCGGGCTTGGTTTAGTGATCATGCTGTCGCTGGAGTCGGCTGGAGCCGACACTGTCGTTTCGTTCTTTATTTTTGTACCGTTATTATTCTCCGAATCATTTTGTGTGTTCTGCGTGCCCCACTTTACGTACAAATTCTCTTTATGATATTGTAAATGCACTTCTAGAGAGTCCACGGTATCCAAATATAGGTCGCAGACCTTACAATGATAATCTCTCGACGGTAAAGTCGACGAAACGGCGTTGTTGTTAGCCATCTAAACCATTAATCTAAGGGAGAGCTCCGTCTCCTCCAACGAAAAAAAAATAAAAATACGACACTCCCCTTCTCGACGAACATGTAGTCGAGGCTGCATGAATCAGGCGCTACAGGTTAAAGTCATGGTCGCGATCGCGTTATCTCCCTGGCGAGTTAACTTATACTAGGGCAGTGTTCTCAAAGAAAGTTTTACGCGGCATTGCAGCGCGCGGGCGGGCGGCGCGGCCACGTGCGCGGTGTAAACACTCCAACGATGCGAAATATTGCCAAAACAAACTTCGAGTTAACGTCCGAAACCACAATATGCTTGAATTATACGTCGCACAGATTGTCTATTTATAATAATAAATATTTTACGTTTTAAGTCCGTAATAACTTATCACAAAACCATCAAGTCTTAGAAACAAAGTTTATTCAACTATAATCACAGCAAGAATTATTTAATTTGTAGTTTGGCACTTGTTTATAACGCGGAAAAGTGATGTGTTGTTATAGTTTATAATGAGACGGCACGGACGCGACGCGGGTCAGCCGCCGGGTACGGACGCTGTGAACGTATACTAGCAACTGACAGCCTTCCCGAAGTCGCCTTCGGGGGCATGACTTCAATAACAATTCGCAACGTCGTCCCCCACCGAGGCGTAAGTGCGAGCGAGAGCGTCGTGCGGTGATGAAGTTATCGCTTCTTCGTCCTTTTGTGTATCCTGAGTAGAAGCGAGACGGTGTATAAAGAGGGGAGGTGGGTGCGCGCGGGAAGGGCCCGGTCCTACGCTTTCTCAAAATTGAAATGCCCGGTCGAAATGTCCGGTGATGCTGCGTCCTGCGTCCGAGTAGGATAGCGATAGCACCCACCCTTACAATGCGGGACGCTTTAGCTCTGCGACTAAATTTTCTAAATTTCAAATCTTATTTTATAATATAATTGTAAGAAAGTATCAATTTCAAATTGATAAGTTAAATAAAATAATAAAATGTATTCTATTGTAATCAGAACAACTTTTAATTCTTCTAAAATAAAACATAAAATGCAATAAAGGCTTGTCATACATTTAAGTCGAACACGATATGCGACTTGCGAGTAATTTTAAAATGTTATTTCCTTAAGATATAAGTCAATGACCGAAATAGAATAAAAGTTATTAACACAACAACAAATAAAAGACAAACGAGTTTCAAGGTTTTAAATTAGTTTTACTAATATATTTTACAATAATTTATTGTAAAATATACGTTAGTCCTTTTACCAGATAGATCCGGTCTCAATAGTAACCTATTTTATACTGTAATTGAAATAATAGTATTTACTGTTTGAATTTCAAAATACGCAGGGCTACGGATATTTTGCATCGACGAGTAAGCGGACGGGGAAGACGAAAGGAAGCGTCTATTTCTTCATTATTCAAATATATTTTTTCCATAAAATAGAATTATAACGTCACCAAATATTTTCGCATTCGAAATTCATTTTAGTAAAATTCTAAAACGTTTTAAACAGAGAAACCATTGGTCAGGACCATGCAAACTATGAGGGGTGTCGACATCGATTTTCTCGGACTATGCCGATCGTTTCACATCCTCCCCTACCATTCTACACTCGGACTCTTCCTACCCTCTAAACACATTATAGATGACGGACCTCCGCTTCATTTAAATAGTTCAATTTATAAAGCGCTTTTTAAAAGGAAACATCGTCATCATTATTATATTAGACGGCAGGAAAGTAATTTATTTTAACACAGAAAATATACTTTATAATATATATTTTGTGTGTTAAATCATATAATCATCTATATATTCATATTATAATAAATGTTTTACGTTTTATAAAGGTTCGGATATCATAAAAATATCATAAATTGAAAATATACCTTATGTCTTACGAAATAAAAGTTACTATTTACAAATAAATCAGTCAACCTAACCGGGCCAAACGAATCTTTCATAGCCTTTTATTATGAGTCCAGGCAGTATACGAACTGACAAAACAAAGTTGTATCCCGAGAAGTTCTCCGACGAACCCTCACTTTAGACTTGCATATGCCTTTCTTAACTCTTTTAATTAAAACTTGTTTGTTATGCAAATTTTTAAATTAAATATAACAATATTTTAGTAACAAAATTATGAATTTTAATACGTTTGACACTTGAGTTTATTTTCGTACTATAAATATTAGTATAAATAACAATAAATTGAAAATATCAAATAGTATTAAAGAATATATTTAAAATCTGTATTAAATTTAAATCTTTGTAAGCTTCAAATCCAAAAATACATTCCATTAATGAGTAGAGGCGCTTATGAACAGTTGATGAAAAAGATTATAAAAATACATTTTATTTTATGTACCTCTAATCTTTTAATCTATAATAAATTTCATCTGAAACAATCAGCTTATTCGGTTCTACGCTAATTATTGAAGATAAGACTCGATTTTATGATTCTTTTAAAATAATATGAACATATTTTTTTAAATAGTAACACAATGGAAAACAAAGCATTAGCAAAGCTTATCTGTCCGAGGAAGAAAGCAATAAAATTTACACCGATAATACTAACATACAATGTTTCTTATCTGACTCATTGTCAACTCCATCAGTTTATGGCGTTAAACTATAGATAGTTCGCTCATTATAGTTTCAGCGCAATGAACAAATAGATATACAATACTGTTTAGCAGAAGTTGTAAAGTATCGATAGAAATTACCACGATAATCCTTTTCGTATAAATGAGTCGTATCTTCTGAGCCGAGATGGCCTAGTGGTTAGAACGCGTACACCTTAACCCATGATTGCGGCTTCAAACCCAGACAAGCACCACTGAATTGTCATGTGCTTAATTTGTGTTTATAATTCATCTCGTGCTCGGCGTTGAAAGAAAAAATCGTGAGGAAACCTACATGTGTCTACTTTCAACGAAATGAGGTCACATGTGAATTCACTAGCCCGCATTGGAACAGCGTGGTGGGCTATGCTCCTAACCTTCTCGTTAAAAGGGAGAGGAGGCCTTAGTCCAGCGGTAGGAAATTTACAGGCTGTACATCAAACTTTTAACAAACGTTTTTAGTTTGTTTAAAACGTTTTTAGTTTGTAATCGCTTATGGATCGATTTATAAATTAAATAAGTATTTATTTATTTTCCGTATATCGATTATATCCGATATATCATTAAAATAATAAAATCAAACTCGGAAGACTGTATCATGTCAAGATGTCCTTCCATAAAACGACGCATTACATCAATGTTATTACTGTTTAAGAAATACTAAAAAACATAACATTGAGATAGTATGGTTCAATTATATATTACGGATTAAATTACTATTTTTGATAAGTGAAACTGTTTTTGCGAGATATAAAGTTATTTTTATTTATATACAGAAATAAAATTTTAATGATCATTCAGTTTTAGAGAGGAAACTATATGTTTTTTTTTTTGTTTTTATAACATGCTAAGATACATTGATACGCATACGTAATATGCAGATCTAGATACAAAGAGAGAGAGACAGAAACGTCTTCGAATTGAACTCTCGGGACCACAAAGCGTTTTTAAAAAACGACTTCTATCTATACCATAGCAATAATAATTGTCCAAATATTCCTAAGATTAAAAATCTATAAAACGATAAATGATGTTATTTAATATAAGCTTGTTACTGTCCCACTGCTTGACTACGGCCGACTCTCCTTCGTCACGATATTTTCCTGTTCCGCCGACCATAAGATAATTAATGTTCCACAATTAAGCACATGAAATTTCAGTAATAGACTTAGGGCCTAACCCGCAAGCATCGATTGCAATTCAAGTATTCTTACTACTGGGTTATAGAAGATCCCAGATCATTTCTAAAGTACCCACAACTTCACAATAGGTACACATACTTTTTTCATTTCAAATAATAATAATAATTTTGTCAATCGTGATTCAGTTATAAAACAGTCTCCTTGCTCAAATTCGAGCAATGTTCTTTTTGTTTGAAAACAAGCGTTAAATTTCTCGAATAATGTAACTCGAAAATTATCTAAAACGCCGTCTTAGATATTATTATTAAGACTAATAATCAATTTTGAAAGCAGACATCTCATTATAAATTAACATAGACACATTGCTCATTGCTTATGAACTTTCCGGAACGATAAACCTCATATATTGAAAGTAAAAGGAGTTGAAAAAGATGTGGTCGTAATTAATAGCAACATGTTTGTATGTGTGTAAGATATGTTGCATGCACTAACATATGACGCGGTATTGCAACAAATAGCCGACAGTTTTGAACACTAATTAGATTCAGTCTCCGATTTGACTTTAGTGTTGAGGTCACATTGATGGAACAAATTCTAAGAACGCTCCCGTTCAGTATAACACGAATTGACCAGACGTGCTATTATTTAGTGATTACTAATCGCTATTTATATTAAGACCTTAAAAGCGTTGACCGCTAAAAATATTTATTGAACTCCACCGAGATCTTTGATTTTTTTCTTTTTTATTCAATGTAGCAAGGCAGTCTAGCAAATGGGCCACCTGGTGGTAAGTGCTATATTGACTATCCCTTAATATTAATAGACAGTGTGCTTACAACATTGGGAACTGAGATGTTGTGATCCTTGTACATGTAGTTATATTGGTGAGTCAGCTCAAATCGGAACACAACGATACTAAGTACTGCTGTTTGACGCTAGAATATGTGATGAATAGATGGTATCTAACCAGGCGGTCTTGCACAAAACCCTACCTACCAAAATGCTTTACGTCTTAAAATCGTTGATTGCTATAATATTTTATGAACACCATCGAGAAGTTAAAATCAGGTACTAGACAGATTAAATTAAGTAAACATATTTGCCATTTTTCTTAATTAATTTCTTAAAAACGTCGTAGAACTTAATGCTGTCTTTTGTCTATAAATCTTGTTCATTGGTTGGTGTCTAATAAAAAATATTAAAAAAATATTTTGAAATCTTATTCAAAACTTCAAGTTATCGTTACCGTATAGTTTTAACTATATGGAACCAAAACATAAAAATATTGGTGCCGTGCCAATTTTATGTCGAATGCTTTTTATATTGGTATAGAAGTTTATAGAAGTTGATGACGAAGCGACATCTAGTGACGGATTACAACAACACAACATATATTTGCCAATTTTCATGAAAAACGGTCGCGTAGGGTGGAATTCAATAATTTCAAACAGCTTGAAATTATTTAATTATTACTAACATGTATAGAATGAATGAAGATATTTTTCGAATTCAAATAGGGTTATAAAAATCAACTCCGTATCATGATAAACGAAACGCCCTTAGAAATATAAAATTGCGACGTTGTCAAATTTACTAGAGTGCACCAAAAAAATGCAGCTAGCAACATCGCACTGCCTCCTACACCACTCACACAAGTGCACTGGCAGGTGTGATATTATAAAGAAACTCACACAGACAAAATTCTTGCACCCCTAGAGATCTTTTCCTAGAAATGCTTTCCCACACAGACACATATGTGTCAGTGTGCAATTATCTATTTAAAAAATACTAGCTCGGCCACCCGGCCACCGAAAACATCGTCTACGATCGACATTTGCGTGCAATTTATTAAGTTTAAAATTATAACGTTTTACTTAATTATGAATAAAATGTATTTTGATACTTCCAAATTTAAAAACAGATTTTATTTATTTGTATAATATAACAAAGGAAATTTGTATTTAAATAATAGCAAAATGATTAATCATATTATACCTATATTGATATCATCAATCATAGCGTTGCATTAACAAAAATATTGATTTAGCCTTGAGCGGTTTCTGTTAAAATCAAATTTATTTATAAAATTAAATTTGTAATCAAAAATAATTGCTCATATATGGACACAAAAAGCGAATGTTAAAAATGTTATTATTAATTTAAATAATCAGCGTCTTATTTTTAATTGTAGGTTAATTTAAATATTGACAATAATATTTTCATGAGAAAACATATATAGAATGAAAACAAACGATAATAAAGTTTAAAATAAAAACGATTCATGAATCGTCCTCGAAAAATTCGACTCAATATTAGTTGAAAGATTCACACAAGTATCAAGGGATGGGGTGCAAAGGAATGCAGCGTAGGTAAAAAAACGATTTACAGTTAGCCGCGGGGGTGGCTGTTTACAACCGGTTTCTGAACCTCGAAGCACTGACATTTTAACCAATATTGTTATTTCCAACATTTTAAAAGGTGTATATAACCATTTGATTATTATTAGATTATGTTTTTTTTATTTAGATTCAAAGATGGTTTTAGAAAGGTTAACAAATTTTGACAGTATATTTTGTAAGATTATCAGTAAAAAAAAAATCAAAAATTTAAAAGATGTATAACGCTATTTTAATCTGCATATAACTTTAACAGCAAATATATAAAGTAAAACGGAACACAGAAATACTATAATTTATAGTTAACTTCACTGGAAAGGTAAATTATGTCAAACAAATCTATTTGTGGCATTACTAATCACAGTAAATTTCACAACTTAATTACTAAAGTTTTTCTAAGTTGATCGACTTAATTTACTTTTGAAAAAGGAAATTGCATAACTCATTTTTCAGCGTCGTTATAAGACGTTAGAAGAATTCTCAGTATAATATTGTGAAATACTTTCGAAGCCTTATTAATTTTTAGAAATCGGTTTTAGAATAAAATAATAAAAATGTTCATCTTGAAATACATTTCCAGCGATGTAATACTAGATAGCAAATACAAACTATGAAAATTACGTTTTAAACTGCTACTTACATCTATCTAAAGCACTCGTTTCTGAATTTTATGAACTACTCAGAAATAATAATCTTGTAGGTTGATCACAAAAAAAAACAAATATGTCTCATCTATTAAGCGTTCCCGCAATCACTAAGAAAGTCCGCCAGAAAATAGCTTGAAGACTTATTTGGTGACAAGTTTTTTGAAAATTATTCGAAAATATAAACAGTAATAATTTCGCTTATTAGTATTTAGTAGTACTGCGCTTTTATCGTTTTAGTACCGAAGGCCAAAACAGATTCCGCTCTTCGATCTAAAAAAACCATGGCAGACGAAATTTTTAGGCCGCATATCTAACGTGTGAACAACAATGCTGCCTTCGTTCTCAGTAGGTTATATATGTATGACGCTGTGCAAGCGGAGTGTTGATAGATGTTTCTTAGGAATAAGATGAAGTTATACGAGCATGTCGCGACTCTACTAGCGTAGGTAAGTAAAAATACCTTACAGCGGCAATTATACATAAAAAAATGATTACACGAGCGTCAAGTTAGCATCCACCGTTAGGATGTCAGAAATAAACTTCAGTTTCTTTAGCACCCAGCATAGTTACGTACAGTTCCTAATAAGTTATAAAAATAGTTTCGTCGATTAACAAACGAAAATCGCGTCTTGATAAATCAGATACTTACTTCGCAAATATATCTTATCTCATCGGATTTCGAGTCGATTCGAGTCATCCAATTTGACTATAAAATATAAATATAAAATAAAATAATCAAAATATATTGACTTCTATATTCTTAATAAGTTTTAAAGCATTTTCCAAAAAGCTTTGGTGACTAGCATTTTTTATTGTTTTTTTTAATTTAGTACTTTGTGTGATAATATCGGAAATTGAAAGATGCTTGCCTATCATTACGTGTTTTGCCTCAGCTAATGGTTCCAAATTATAACTAGCATCTCTCCCTGCAAAGATTCGAACAGCTCTGGTCTCTAGCACCTTTTGGTTTTTATTAAATCAATTTATTAATGTGAAAAATATCTTGTGTAAAAATTATATCTTATATTTTTTGTAGATAATTGCGTGACCTACATGACTGTATTTTTTGTCAAACAAATTTTTAACATAAATTTCATTCTGATACTTTTGACCTTGGATATATATTTTTTTAGCAGATGTTTCATCGGTGTGTATTATTGATATTATATTTGAAATAAAAATTGTAACAATTTTCAGCTTTATGTGAATTATTGCAAGCTTATCATTATTAAATTGTCTCTTTTTACTCGACTAATAATAGATAGATAAAAACTTTGTACTTAAGATTTGTATATATGTCATTTATATGTAAAAAAATATTAGTGTATTTAAGTATTACATATGGATATTTTAAATGTAATATTATTGTTTCATAAATTAATATACCTAAACGATAACATCAGTTAAATATTAATTTAACTTTTTATAATTAACTTTAATATAACTACTTAAGCATTCGGGTTATTTTAAAAGCTACTATAAACAGATATTTAGTCGTATAGAAATATAAATAATACAAAAAGTATCGCGCTAAGCTACCCCCCCCCCCCTCCTGCTGTATCCGGTCCGACTGTTACCTACTCATTACTAACATATTTTACCTCCCGTTTTATCGTTTTTTCTTCTTATTTCAAACACCTTTTAATATCTTCGATGCTTTTGATCCCAATTATAATCTTAAACGTTAAGTTAGAAATATCGACGATACTAAAATAACAACAATATATTTATAATGATATGTATTAGTAAATTATTACGTGATTTTTTTTCTCTACCCAATTACGTACTTACATATATAATAATAATTAGGTACTCAATTTATAACTGTTCTTTTTTTAAATTAAATGTACTATTTAAAGCGATCCATTCGAAGACCTTAATTGGATTAGTGTTTCCTGTGCGAATTTCCGGGATATAATATTACAAAATATTTATATTGTCAATAGAGATAGGTCCAGTAGTTAGAACGCGTGCATCTTAACCGAAGATTGCGAGTTCAAGCCCAGGCATGCACCATTAAATTTTAATGGCATTTTTTTTATTCTCGTGCTCGGCGGTTAAGGAGAAATTCTTGAGGGAACCTGCATGTGTCTAATTTCAATGAAAAAATGTCATTTGTATCCACCAATCCTCATTGGCGCAGCGTTTTTGAATAAGCTCTCAAGCAGTGGCGTATTTACAGGTTACCTTGTTTATTTTATTTTTTTACTATCACTAAAATTAGGTGTATTCCCTCTCACTCATACAGAATGCCAGTAAAGGTTATAATCGGTTATGACAAAAAGAATACTCATTAATTATCCTTTTAAAGATACACCTAGAAAATAATAGTTTGTAGAATTGAAACGTAGATGTACAAAAACATGGTTAAAATATATTTCCATCGCATCAAAACATTGATTTATTTTAAAATTAAAAATAGAACTGCACGTCACATGATTTCTATGAATTATTGAAAAAAAATCTTTCTCAACATTCAAATCGTTTCGCTTGCAATTTGTTTACGTGTCGTTATTTATTAACCTATTAACATACATTGTATGTGATACTTTTTGTGTCTTGCTTTTAAAGTAAATCAGTAATTTCAAGAAGCACAATGATTGGTCATTTCGATTTCCATTTGAAATATTTAGATATGATTTATGATATTTGACTTTAAATTCCTTCAGTTATAGGTTTCATCCATAGTACGTTTAAGATAAATAAGAAAACGAAGTATTTTTAAAATTATATGTTAGTATTGAGTAAGTGTTACTTATAACAAAATATATACAATAAAATTATATAATGGAACTGAAGAGTTTTTTTTTTGTTTTGAAAACGCTAATCTCTGGAACTACCGGTCTCGCTGGATTTGAAAAAAATATTTTTGTGATAGACACCCTAATTCTTGAGGAATTATAAGCTATTTAAAAACTCGCTTCAGCAAAAGAGTGAAGCACGAACGTTTAGCGCGGTCAAATCGAGCGGATCAGATTTGTGCCTTTTTATTTAAAGTTACGCATGTTTAATTTTTGTTTATATTTTAAAATATTTTTGCCTTGCATATTATTTATACAACAAATTACTGCTTACAAGGAAATAAAAATTCACTAGAAGAACAATTTACAAGATTATATTAATGAGAGAGAATAAGGTTTGGAAACATTTTACTTTTAAATACGATATGTGTTAAATTTGAACCGATCTCCCTGCGGGCGGACGGTCATCAATTTGGCGAAGGGGGAGCAAGCCGGGCGAGCTCAGCCTCGACTAACCCCTTATTTTACATTTCACACTCCGGGAAAATCGTTAGAGAAATCTGCGTAACGTGCATGTCCGAGACATACGCACACAGACTCACGCACTGTAGGCGCGCGTCCGAGCCTCCTCTGCCCATCCTCGCCTATATCGACCAAACTTCAAGAAATCCTCTTACCTATACGCACATGTGTACATGTAAATCGAAATTAGATACGGACGCGTCCACGTGAAATTTAAATTTTGTGATGCCAGAAACGTTAACTTTATATTTGTATTATAAATTTTGAATATGGCCATTTCTTATTTGCATTGGTGACTTGGTCACTCTGACGACGTCTTGTACGTACTACATAAATTCGCCGATATTTTGTTTTCAAGAATCTTTCAAATAATATAAATATTGTTTTGTTGATATATTTTTACTGTTTACATATTAAAGGAACATTTCACTCACGGGTAGCAATGATAACATTTATCTATGTGATTGCATTACAGCAAAACGTGAACTAAGGCGATCAGTTGAAATATATTGCCTTGGGACGGCGTTCCGAATGGTCACATACAATATTACCGTACAATGTCACTATGCAAATGTATGTAGGAAGGCTTTGTGCGTACACACTTACGAACGCGGGGCGACGGGAGTCTTCTCCACATAATCCGAGCTTCCCCCGTAGGCCTCGCGCCTGCCGGCTCTTGCCAAAGATGGTCTACGCATGTGAGTGTACACACGCGGCATTTTCTCTTGAAGCTCGCCACTGGCTTTTAAAGAGGGTGGCAGGCGGTTGAGGAAGGTGGGAGCGGGCGAGCCGTTACGAACGGGTGACCACGGTGGGTGGCGTGCGGACGGCCAAGCGGACCTACGTGCGTCTCCTTGCTCCGGCGAAGCACCGTGCTACCTTCGACAAGCACATCGCGAGTCTACAGCACACCAGTCATGTCATCGCTGTGGCGTGCAACAGGTACTTGGCATCTTACTTAGTTAACGAGCGGATCATCTTTGATCCTTTGATCTTCCAACGATTAGGCAATATGTAACATTCACTGTGCAGAAGTAATCAATTAAATAGAGGCTCAGTAATTATATACATTTTTCATTATTTACATTCTATATTTGTAGAGAAAGGAACTGAACAGTAGGCATCTGCGAAGAGCCAGACGGGTTCCATTTAAATGAGTGTACTCAACGCCCTCGCCAAATGGTAATCCTCTGTTCCCGAAATACCTGTAATAGATGTTAATTAGAGCTCTGCCCCGTACGATGCTGAGAAAAAATAATTTAAACAGGTCGTAATTAGAGATGTTTACATAACTGTAAAACAAATATTTTCTCAATTCTTAATATTTTTTTCCGGCAGAGGGTCGGGTTTAAGCATATTTATTTTTCTCAAAGCTAGAGGAAAAATCTAAAATTACATCTAAAAGGCGAGTACTGTGCCTTGCAAAGAGAGAGAGAGAGAAAAAAAAAATACCGGATATTATATAGATAGGGCAGCGATGTGTTAGGTAGGAGTGAATTTTTCAAAGTTTATATTTCGTTGCACATGTAGCCACTACCTTCGCTTTAAGAGTTACTGGGTCAAGATAATGAAATTATAATTAGCGTTCATATAGCAACTACATATGTATATGGATTGCTATGTTAAAATTGAACAGGGCCATGACGACGGGAGGCTACGGCTCGTTTGAATCGAACGCACGTCCGGGCTCTCCACCCTTAGGGTGTGTAGTGGACTTTTCGCTCAGCTTGATATATATTTTCCATTTCTCCCGATGTAGGCAACTGCGGCTGTCGGTTCCGGAAAGCGGTGGAGTTGCGTCCGAATTTACATGCGTCGTCCGGACGCCCCCTTGATTGTCAACGCTTCGCAAGAATCCCATCTACGATCTGCGTATCAGCAACGCAATCAAAATTAATTAAATTTGTGGTGAAGCTATTCAGCTCAAAGATACGTGGTTATTTATTATAACAGTTCATTTATTTCCTTATTATAATGAATAATATCGCCCATAAAAGGTGATTGGGTATTAAAATAAATAGGAATGTGAGAAGGTTCTTATTGTTATTCTACATGAATTCAATCCAAAAATGTGTTATATATTTTAAATTGTTAATGTATAATGTATATATATATATATATATATATATATATATATATTGTATATATATATTATAAATTGTTTTCAATAACAGTAAGCAAAGGATTTTAATGTTTCGGTCAATACTCCATTCTAATACTCAAACTCTCACATACTCCTAAAGACTAGAAGGATTCCTACGTACTTACCGATTAAAGCTAATTTCATAATCGCAATGAAATAAGACGAAACTGGCTATTTTCTGTTCTGTAATCAATACCTACTTTAAAATATATAAATATTATTATTTATTAATTAATATTCGTCCGATTTAATTAGAAGTATTACCCTTTTTTGTTTCATTATTACCTTCATTCAATTACATGGTAAGATCCGTATTACGAATGAAATATATTTGCCATAAATATGACATGAAATACAATAATATTCGCAAAATCAGAAATCGATCAACAAATGTTTTACGACGCTGCTGCTGTCTAGCACACTATAAATGCGTCACCTACTTGTTCCAAGAACAAAATACGACCTTCCCTTACATTCATAGAACTCTTAGACCACATTTTATTGTACATTTATTATAGCTTAAGCAAAAACACTTAATTTTCTAGTACTAACGTGCTCTGTAATAATATTAATTGTAATATTTCAAAATTAGAAATAATTATAATAATTTAATTATAATATTATTTCAATAATATTAAATGTCGTTTTTTGTGTAGTTTATGTCGGATTGTGATGCGATTTTTATCGTTATTTACGTAGCTTCTTCAAAAAGTTACTTTAATTAGATATATTTTAATATATAGTGTTCCAAAAATTCTGAATAAAAAGCAAACTATAAATAGAAACAGTGAGCACTTAAAATGATAAGGTTATATTAAGACACACAAAATGTATGTATTATATGGATAGCGACTAATTTATTTTACCGTAACGGGTTATAACAGATACTTCTAATATAAGAACCTATGTTGCGAACTGAATCCAGTGCTCGAGGGTTAACGTTAATGCGGTAAACAAAACATTAATATTTGAATGAATAATGACCGTACGTGGACTTTGATTTAATTTAAAATTTATAATAAATAAAATCTTACCTTTGCCTGCGATATATAACATTTATTAAAAAAATACTTACTAATACAATGCATACATACTATTTAGCATTAGACAAAAACGTAGCCTTCATTGAAGAAGCTAATTTTTACGCAGAATATTAGCTATTGCGTAGAATATATTATTTAGAATTTAAAATATAATATAAATTAACTAAAAATAAATAAGATCAGCAAATTATAAATAACATTCTTTGTTTTTTATACGATAGAAACAACCAAACGATTAAATAGATTACGATATTATTACAAGTGACAGAAAATGTAGAAAGTTAATTTAAATAAATATCAGTAACTAAAACATTTCGACGTCCAATGTATGAGTAAATTTCGAAGCGTTCCTTTCTCAACCTGTTCCATTTCCTATGTCTGCATAATAGATAAGTTTATATACGCACATATGTAAATAAGTACTCCATAGCACATAGTATAGGGACCGATATATAGTTTAAAGCTATACTTATACATTCACTTGACAATACTAGCCTCCCCCATACCAGGATATTTTACTTTCTCTGGACGAGGCCCCTTAGGCGCGTTGAACACCACCCGGTAAGGAGAGCCACCCACCTCCCTATCGCTTCCTCGGACCCACCTCACGCATAGTACACACCATACAGAGAGAACTAATTCTGCTAACCTCCATAAACTCATACGTGTATATATAGACTTATTTAAATACGCAATTTGGAACGAACCTCTACTTAAACAAGGAGGCCCGTACAAAGCTCAAATCAATTTAGCATGGATTTTAGTCCGGGTGATTAAAGCCAAATTAATTTACAATTATATAAATTAAGATTGATATTTCAGTTAAAACGGCATGCATGGCTTTGTTTCATGTAAATAGTTTTTATTACTTTTTTATTTGTCTTAAAAAAACGTATCTTGATTTTCATAATTAATTCTTCAAATGATATTTACTATGAATTTGCGTTAAATGTTTAGAAATAACGAAGTAGGTATTTTAAAACGTTAAGACTCTTTGCCTTTTTACTACAGAGAGTTTGGAAAAATATATGAAGAAGTTGATAGTCTTGGATAACTAAAAATGTAGCTATACTGTATGCAACCGAAAGGTTGTCTCTAATATATTGGGCAATTACTATTTTTATGTGCAAAAACTATCCACAAGTAGAACTGTATTTAAAATAGATAAAAAATAGATAAAAAATTAATTTAAAAAGTGAAAAATACTAAGAGATGGGACGAATATTCTTTTTGCGTTCGTTATCTGACATATTCAACAGATATGCGTACTATAACTTGCTTAAAATGTCAAATATTTTGCCGAATAAACTTCCATTGAATTGGTTGATTTTATGAATAGTAAATATAATGACAGGAATTATAGTTACCACCACAAGGGACTGCTTAATACACTAGTCCCAAATTTGTATGTTAACATTAAGTTTGTTTTATTTAAATACCCTTTTTTAGAATAAGTAAATATAATACCAACGCATACTTTTCACAAAATCGTGGCAGACGATTTCTGTCAAGCTGTATGCCAATGATTTTATGTTTTACCGCACGCTAGAATTTTTTTTGTGTATCTCGAAAAATAAAAGTTTAATTTGCAAGTATAACATAAATATTTATATTTATATTCTACAAAATATCTGTCTATATGAATTAGCAGTGTCATTGAATACACATTGGAGATTTCACACAATTATGTATTTAAATACAATTCAGAATTATAGAGCAGTTATTGCAATGGTCGAGGACACTGTAGCAGCCAGCAAAATTACAGCCAATATTTATCAATATAGTGCCTGTCAATAAATGGTAAACCGTCACAAAGTCCAGAGGACTTCGCAACCACATGAAGACCGAGCATCCTAAAACTTACTTACCGTTTAACTACAGACCAAACATACATAATATCACACACACTTCGCAGCTTAATACCTAAGGTTAGCGGCACATTGGCGATGTAGGGATGGTTAATGTTTCTTATTATTTTATGAGATTTAATTTTGTTTGCTAATATATCTGGTCGTACGGCATTCCAGTTCGCCTGTTTCCTAAAATTCTATATTCTTCCAAATTTTCATCGTCTACAAAATTCGATGGACATTCAATCTTAACATTTCAAACATTTTTTGATTCGTTAACGGTTAAAAAATATTTTTTTCATTTCCTTGCGTTGGGTCTTTATGAGCATCTTCCCTTTTAAAACTTTTTTGTTTTGCAAGTAAATCTTCCATTATTTTGATATAATTACTTACTCTTAAGCCTCCAAGATAAGCTTATCTTGCGCTGCAGCTCTCTGTTTTCACTGTCTTTTAACATATTCACTAGTTTTAGTTAACCATGAGAATACATTATTAGCTAAAATGCTATAATATTCATCTGTCTACTGTAACTTATTCTTATTACTTTGGACCAAATAAAATAATATACCTCTTCTTTCCATAACTAACTTTCTGAAACATACCTCTTTCTATCAACTCTTCAATAATATCGGCTAAAATTTGAGGAGGGGCCCACATGTCGATATGTAAATTTCGTCATAATCGGTTAGCAGTTAAAATATGAAAGTGTAACAAATAAACTCGCATTTATAATATAAGGTAGGATATTACATCGTGCGTAGTGCGAGTATCTAAATCTATATTTTACTAGACAAGATTAAAGGCACCTCGGTGTAAAAATACACACGAATTTGATAAACTTTATCCTACTGAAATCGGCGGTTATGCGTGCCATGATGATGCCAATATGATTTTAGTTAGAAAATATTTAAAAAAAAAAAACAATTCTACTGAAACGTTGATCCTGTATATTTATGGCACGGCTGCAGACAGATCGATGGTGTTAACTATAAATACATTCAAATCAATATGATTGAATCATAATAATATTCTCATATATCGTATCATTCGCACAAATAAACATACATAAGATGGTATGACGTCAATGATATCAAAGAAACATACTTTCAGTTTATTTATGTACTACGTGTATTGAATGATTGAAAATATTGATTTTATTACTTATAAATAAATAGCAAAACTCATAACTAAATTTTGCTAAAATAACATTGAATACGAGTTAAAAGGAACACACTGCGAGTCCATTAACTACTACGCTTACATAATTTTAGGGTTATAATAAAAGACGTCTGAGAGAAGAAAGATTTAATAAATAGATATATTAATTTTAATCTAAAACAGTATCAGAACTAGATCAATATTAAATTAAATTTAAGGAATTACAAATTGACTACACAGAATAATTATATGACATCATATCTTTGAGCCAAACATTTATAATAATTGTAATTTTTATCTGACATACGATAATTGTCGGAAACATTTAGGATTAGGGTGCTATTATTCAGTGACAATAGGTTTTACGACGGGTGGCCAACGAGTTCATTGAAATATTACTAAGCTGGCCTTAGATACCATTAATGACACCGAGAGTAAGTTTAGATATAAGCAAAATGATATGTTGCACGCAACATTGTAATAGTTCTCAAACTATTTGTGATGTAAGAGCTTTTTTTTAAAATAAATATTTCATAAATAACTCAGTAACATCCAGTCTGAAGTTTTTTTTCGTAATTTTTCTAAGAAAGCGAACGCTTCCTGTACATAGGTTAAAGGACCATCATACGACGAGTTCTTCACATAAAGTGGGGCACAAAATACAACCGTTCGACGTAGCGACACATTTGATTTTCTTCAATTATGAATTTATTTTTATAACATTAACAAAATTTACAACATCAGAATACAATATTTACAATATTTTAATTGCAATTGCAAATTTATTGATAAATGAAATACAAATCTAGAGATACAATTGAAAATTGTCTACCGTCGTTTTAATCAAATGTATCGCTGCGTAAATGACTTACTCAAATCAATAGCACCCTGTATTAAATTATAATAAGATATTATAAAGCTAACTAAATAGTTATTGATACTTACAAAAAATAATTACAGATTATTAAATTACTTAAGTATTTTTAATCTCATAGAACATTTATGCACCATAGATTTTATATGTGATTAATTATATTAAAATGTAAAATTTCAAAGAGGCGTTAGAAGCATGTGGGGAGCGAATTCTTCTCTAACTACGTGTTAAGGGAAAATGTGTACCATATTAAGAAGTAGAAGGTATAAGGTAAAGTTAAAGTAGCACGTTTACAATATATGAGACTATAAATACCGTATAATAGATGTGACAAATGAGAACAAATAATCGAAGCCATTGCTTTAGTCAAGTTTAAAAATAGTCTAGAACTAGTGTGGTGCTATAGAACCGTTTCTTGAAACCGATTGAAGTGTATGTTGTAGTAAGGAGCATTAAGTTAGTTCACTACCGCTTAATATACTGGAAGACCGTAAAGAAACCTAAAAAAAATAAAAAAAATTAAATTTTTTAGTATTAGTTTCATTTATTTTGCTCAAAGTTTTCAATTTTATTGTATTTCTAATTCAAGAATTTTATTGAGTATATTACATCGTTGCATAGATTTAAAGTAAATAATTTATATTTACGGACTCAAGAAAAGATGCAAGTCGTTCGCAACAGGGGTGTGCGACGTTGCCGCTTCGACCGAGAATAGGACCTGTGCAGTGTGTGCCACGGTTGTCATGCCGGACAGTTTACACTCCCTATTATTATTTAACTCAACAATGGGAATTTTGAAAGATTATTTTTAGAATAAGCTAAAACATTTGTAAACAATCAATGAGAGTTGTAAGGAGAATTGATTAGGTACATTGTTATTTAATTTAAAATGTTAAATACTAGTTTACTTAAATATAACATTGAGACACATTATAAATACGCAAATGATTTTTGATTTTTTCTTTTGAATAAGAACACTAATGTCTTTAACATCGAGAAGGAAGTACTTATCAAACAAGAAAGTCGTAGTCGGAAGATTAAATTCCATAAAATTTTTCGAACATCTAACAATCGATATGCGTTTAAAATTATCTATTAAAAATATTTCTCTCTTTTACATTACATCACTGATGTGAATTTATTAGGTTTATTGCATAAGTTTCGAAAGTATTTAACATTCAACGCCATTTTAATTCTAACAACCAAATAATCATTGCGATTAATCTGGTAGCTGCGTACATAAAATAATGTGTTTTCATTTATATTTATCTATTCTCTTTGCAAGAGCACTTCAACTACATCCATTAACAATTACAGTCTCTGAATCCTTTTGTACTACTCGTATTTGCACAAATAAATCAATCGAATCGCACCAATAGTGATTCTACGAAGATTTGTGATGAAGTTCTATCATCACTAAAATTACACAGATCAAAGTACTAAATCACATTATACATTGAAATAGCATTTATTGCTTTGTCTTTAGAATTTGTCATATAAATAATGAACACCTAACGTAGCGTCCACAATCACTTAGACTCATCTATATAAATCCCTATCACGTTTTCGGCTTTCTTCAGCCCTTAGGTGGGGTGCCACCAGATCAAATACGAATATATATTCGCGCCGTGTCAAGTCAACTTCAATCCGAACAAAACTACATTTTGAAGGTCAAGTTTTCAGAAATGGTAGTTTCCACAAAAAATCA
Organism: Vanessa tameamea; assembly: GCF_037043105.1. Lineage (NCBI taxonomy): Eukaryota > Metazoa > Arthropoda > Insecta > Lepidoptera > Nymphalidae > Vanessa > Vanessa tameamea. The sequence continues at coordinate 11,910,301 of NC_087341.1, read as the reverse complement.
TATTGACTTTATAGGCTGGTGGTTATTATTATTGCAAATAATGCGAATAGAGCCCTTGTGATATAATACCAATACGTATATTATCTTAAGCACCAGGAGGTAAGTGCCCAAAGTCAATTTTAAACCTTAGGGAGACTAAGGCGACAAGTTTCTGAAACCGTGAAGTTTCTAGAACATTCTTCAAAGTATAACTAATCATTTTGTTGTTCAAGAGTAATATAATACACATTCATCAATGTTATACATACTGTTAGCATTTATAGTGATTATTCTACTTAAGAATTCTTTTCGTTATTAAGTATATTATATCGTAAATAAAACAGACAAATACAGACCTTATATTTAAATCGAAGAATGGCATTTATTTAACGATTATCATAAAAAGTAAAATTGTAAAATATTAATCCTAATGTCAAGATTGTTACCTTTATAAATCCTATTGTAATGCGGTATTTGCTATCTTAGCAGTCAGCTGTTAAAAATTCTAATGTATTGTACGGGCAAAATATTTTTAAACATTGACAATATTCGAACTGGTAACACGGTATCATAAGTCCCATATTTAGTCAACGAATCCACGGTGGATACTTGTCGTTGGTGCGATTACATTGCTCGGTTTAATACGAACAAAATAAGCATCGAGTTCTTAACATGTATAAATATTACAAAAAATTCGTAGATTTGTTGAATTTAATCGCTATATGGCCATTGCTTATGTAAAAAAATAGTATCAATCAACAAATTTTTTTACAATAATATAATATGATATATTTCTAGATTTTACGCTTAAATTAACTATCATAGTTATTTACTATAAAACGTATCCTTTTAACTTTTAATCTTCAATCACTTCGGCTCATTTGAGAAGTATTTAAGTATCCCGATTACCCAAAAGTTAGCGTTGCAATTGCCACAGAACTACTAAAGTAAATGAAATTTATTTTAAATATAATTAAATAAATACAAACATTATTATTGTGCGAGGGAAAATTGTGCTTTTAATTAAAATGTTAATAAAATGAGAAACATTAATGTTATAAACCATTAATTATACATATATAGACCTACAAATATTTGATAAAACAATGATTGCGAAAAATATATATAAATAAATAAAAATGGTTCATTACTTTTTTCAAAAACAAATAAAGGTTTTAATAATACTGTTAAAATGTGAAAATATATATATTATTGGAATATATTCAATTAAAAATAAAATTATTAAATGAAACGTATCCGCTAAAATACGTTCCTAAAATTAAAAAAAAAAAGAGATTCTCTAAAAAAATTATATAAAATCTCAAAAAACCCATTAAAATTAAGATCAGGACTAAACTTAATCATCATAATTAAAAAAAAAAAAGAATGAAATAATGAGTAATGTTTGAGTCGACAAGTTGCAACGTAAGCATGAATCGAATTACATATATTGTAACGATGTCTTTTATTCTAATAATTCATATCAATAATATTCAATCTGATCATAATGTTAATCTACTAATTATATATAACCACGTACGTAGAAACTAATTGTATCCTGAGAATATCTACAGAAACAACACGATATCTAGGTGAACACCTAATTTTTAGAATTGATTTACCTCTGCAGAACTGCGATACTGTAGCGATATAAGTAAGTCTTATATTACATTTGACTAATTTATGTAAATGTTAACCTAATCGATTAAAATGTTGTGATACTCTATGATATTATACGTTTCATAAGTTGTAATCAACCACTTGGTTGCATAATAAGGCATGGGCTTTTGGAGTATGGACTTGTATTCTAATGAGACTATTAATAATATACAATTTAACAATTCTTTATATACTACAGATAATCACTTATAATTAATTTTATATTTCATTTAGTCTTTAGGTTTTCATACTTTACTTTTACTGCAAACCACTGTCACCTGCGTGACTCGATGAACTTGTCCATCTGTACCGACTAAGCTTCCGATCTGCATGATTGTCGACTCCTAATTATTAGCAAATATACACTAACCATAATATATTATATATAATTTCCACAAACCGTTTTAAATAAAATAAAGTAATTGAATAATACTTAGATTGACTCGACTATAATTAAGTTTAGAACATTTTTATTAAAAACTAAACCTTAATAATATCAGGGAAATCCATAACTATGTCGCCAAAATTTGTTTTATTAAAAAATATATCTGCTTGTTGCGTATAACGTTGGCGTTGTGCAAATTAAATCGACCGACCTGACAATTTTAATACCTAAACAAGACATTCGAGGTACCCATGAACAAACTAGAGCTGCAAAATACTTACTATCGACAATAAAGAAGATAATGACGAATTTAATTAACCTGTTTATCAACCTAAATTTTCACCGGAATTAAAAAAGAAACAAATTAAACAGATTAATATATAATATATTTCATCTGTGT